>NW_026968356.1:0-275000 GCF_028390025.1 Pseudophryne corroboree
TCCCGGCGCCCTAGAGTATCAGAATTTTTTTATTTTTTTTTACGGCACCCCTAGGCCAAAAGTTTCTTACTGAGAAATGTAGAAAGAAATATTACATTAAGTAAATTGTGTTTATATGTCATCCTCAGGTTCCAATGTGTGGTGAGGGACAACATTTGCTTCTGTTTGTCCACATATTTTATGATTGACAGCCACCAGCACTGGTTTTGCCTATTACATTGACCATAAATAATTTTAATTGGTCATGGACCATTAATCCAAGGCACCACTGAAAGTGTCCCAAGGCACCCCAGGGTGCCACGGCACACAGTTTGAGAACCACTGCTATATAGTATAGTAGAAAATACACCATAGTCATGTGCAGTATAATGTAACATATGTATAATGTACTGCATAGTAAAAGTTCACAGATTGGAAACTGATCCCAAGAGTTTAGGGTGGGCCCCACTGTGGGTTTCCCCTGTACACCTGAGGGCCAGTACAACCCTAACCCAGCCTCCTGTATAGAATGCAATGTGTCCCCCATGGACTCTGAGCCAATAAAGCAATATGTAGCAACACTGAATGAAGAACCTAATTAAAGTAAAAGCTGTTTAAGTGAGAAATGCATTTTCATTTTTTTTATTATGTATTATTTTTCCCCCAACCCTGGTCTTACACAAAGGGAAGATTTAAAACAAAAAAAAATGTAGGGAGATGACCTTGGAACCATCACCTGATGTTGGAGTATGTGGGTAGATGTTCATCTTAACAGCCACACACACTCCCCGATATGCTTAATATTTTCGATCTTCTTATATGTCACTTTATATCATGAACATGTAGGCTTAGGGAGAGTTGGGTTCTTTTTTCTAAATTGTTTTTTATATATACAATGTATATATACTTTATTCATTTATAATGCTTACTATATGCTAATCACTATTTCTTGATTCCTATATGTCAATTACGCATAAATAAAGTGCAAACATTCATCATTTAAAATCACAATGCATTATGGGTAAACTGATTTGCATATGCAAATTATGTTGACCGTAATGCATTATGATAAACTATATATATATATATATATATATATATATATAGATATACACACACACACACACACACACACACACACACACACACACTGCTTATATATATTCAAACATACATCTGCAGTATGGCGGTGTGGATAATGAAATGGTTATCATATATATAAATATATGTAGTAAATGCTATAGAGCAGTGGGTCACAAACTTCTTTGAATCCCGGCGCCCTAGAGTATCAGAATTTTTTTATTTTTTTTTACGGCACCCCTAGGCCAAAAGTTTCTTACTGAGAAATGTAGAAAGAAATATTACATTAAGTAAATTGTGTTTATATGTCATCCTCAGGTTCCAATGTGTGGTGAGGGACAAGATTTGCTTCTGTTTGTCCACATATTTTATGATTGACAGCCACCAGCACTGGTTTTGCCTATTACATTGACCATAAATAATTTTAATTGGTCATGGACCATTAATCCAAGGCACCACTGAAAGTGTCCCAAGGCACCCCAGTGTGCCACGGCACACAGTTTGAGAACCACTGCTATATAGTATAGTAGAAAATACACCATAGTCATGTGCAGTATAATGTAACATATGTATAATGTACTGCATAGTAAAAGTTCACAGTTTGGAAACTGATCCCAAGAGTTTAGGGTGGGCCCCACTGTGGGTTTCCCCTGTACACCTGAGGGCCAGTACAACCCTAACCCAGCCTCCTGTATAGAATGCAATGTGTCCCCCATGGACTCTGAGCCAATAAAGCAATATGTAGCAACATTCATTCAGAAGAACCTAATAAAAGTAAAAGCTGTTTAAGTGAGAAATGCATTTTCATTTTTTTATGATGTATAATTTTTTCCCCAACCCCGGTCTTACACAAAGGGAAGATTTAAAACAAAAAAAAATGTAGGGAGATGACCTTGGAACCATCACCTGATGTTGGAGTATGATGGTAGATGTTCATCTTAACAGCCACACACACTCCCCAATATGCTAAATGTTTTCAATCTTCTTATATGTCACTTTATATCATGAACATGTAGGCTTAGGGAGAGTTGGGTTCTTTTTTCTAAATTGTTTTTTATATATACAATGTATATATACTTTATTCATTTATAATGCTTACTATATGCTAATCACTATTTCTTGATTCCTATATGTCAATTACGCATAAATAAAGTGCAAACATTCATCATTTAAAATCACAATGCATTATGGGTAAACTGATTTGCATATGCAAATTATGTTGACCGTAATGCATTATGATAAACTATATATATATATATATATATATACACACACACACACTGCTTATATATATTCAAACATACATCTACAGCAGGGGTGTCAAACTCAAATTCATCGGGGGCCACATCAGCAGTTTGGTCCCCATCAAAGGGCCGGTTGTATCTGTAGGTCTATCCAAAATTTACCGCTCCACCTGCCTTATATGTGCCCAGCCATCTGCCCCCTTTTAAAGTGCCCAGCCATGTGCCCCCTTTTATAGTGCCCAGCCATGTGCCCCCTTTTATAGTGCACAGGTCCCCATTTTACACATTGCGGCAGGCACAGGTCCCCATTTTACACATTGCGGCAGGCACAGGTCCCCATTTTACACATAGCGGCAGGTACAGGTCCCCATTTTACACATTGTGGCAGGCACAGGTCCCCATTTTACACATAGCGGCAGGTACAGGTCCCCATTTTACACATTGTGGCAGCACAGGTCCCCATTTTACACATTGTGGCAGGCACAGGTCCCCATTTTACACATAGCGGCAGGTACAGGTCCCCATTTTACACATTGAGGCAGGCACAGGTCCCCATTTTACACATTGCGGCAGGCACAGGTCCCCATTTTACACATAGCGGCAGGTACAGGTCCCCATTTTACACATTGTGGCAGGCACAGGTCCCCATTTTACACATAGCGGCAGGTACAGGTCCCCATTTTACACATTGTGGCAGGCACAGGTCCCCATTTTACACATAGCGGCAGGTACAGGTCCCCATTTTACACATTGTGGCAGGCACAGGTCCCCATTTTACACATTGTGGCAGGCACAGGTCCCCATTTTACACATAGCGGCAGGTACAGGTCCCCATTTTACACATTGTGGCAGGCACAGGTCCCCATTTTACACATTGTGGCAGGCACAGGTCCCCATTTTACACATTGCGGCAGGTGGTGGAAGGAGGGAGAGAGAGAGAAAGAGAGGAAGGGAGAGGGGCTGACTTACATTTGAAGCGGTTCTCGCCGCTCTTCAGCCGCCTCTCCCTCCTCGTCTGCGCGGCTCCCTTCTCCCTCCTCCGACGGGGTTTCGTTGAATGACGCGTTTGCGCCGTGACGTCACGACGCAATCGCGTCATTCCGCGAAACCCCGCCCCCCCCCAAGCTGGGCACTCGGGAGAAGGGGGTTTCATGGCGGCGGCACCGTGGGCCATCAGACGAGGTCTGGCGGGCCGGATTTGGCCCGCGGGCCTTGTCTTTGACACCCCTGATCTACAGTATGGCGGTGTGGATAATGAAATGGTTATCATTACTGCCTCACAGCACTGATTCCCACCATGGTCCTAACTGTGTGGAGTTTGTATATTCTCCTCATGTTCCCCTTTATAGTATATAATGTAATGAGCCTCCCCAGTGTTGGACTGGGGAATGAAAGGCCCACCGGCGGAATGCAGTGGCAGTTGGCCCATGCTTAAGTGGGTGGCTAGCATTTACAGTACAGATGGTGTAATGGTTAGCGTTGCTGCCTTACATCCCTGAGACACTAAGGTCATAGGTTCAATTCCCACCATGGACCTGAGTGTGTGGAATTTGTACATACTACACTTGCATGGGTATTCCAGGTTCCTGGTAGGTTAATTGTTTCCCAACAAAAACGTAGCACCTAGTGTATACATGGGCAGACTAGATGAGCCGCCAAGTGGTTCTTATCTGCCGTCACCATTAGAGAGCACATGTTATGATACCCTTGATAAATATATGTAGTAAATGCTATAGAGCAGTGGGTCACAAACTTCTTTGAATCCCGGCGCCCTAGAGTATCAGAATTTTTTTATTTTTTTTTACGGCACCCCTAGGCCAAAAGTTTCTTACTGAGAAATGTAGAAAGAAATATTACATTAAGTAAATTGTGTTTATATGTCATCCTCAGGTTCCAATGTGTGGTGAGGGACAACATTTGCTTCTGTTTGTCCACATATTTTATGATTGACAGCCACCAGCACTGGTTTTGCCTATTACATTGACCATAAATAATTTTAATTGGTCATGGACCATTAATCCAAGGCACCACTGAAAGTGTCCCAAGGCACCCCAGGGTGCCACGGCACACAGTTTGAGAACCACTGCTATATAGTATAGTAGAAAATACACCATAGTCATGTGCAGTATAATGTAACATATGTATAATGTACTGCATAGTAAAAGTTCACAGATTGGAAACTGATCCCAAGAGTTTAGGGTGGGCCCCACTGTGGGTTTCCCCTGTACACCTGAGGGCCAGTACAACCCTAACCCAGCCTCCTGTATAGAATGCAATGTGTCCCCCATGGACTCTGAGCCAATAAAGCAATATGTAGCAACACTGAATGAAGAACCTAATTAAAGTAAAAGCTGTTTAAGTGAGAAATGCATTTTCATTTTTTTTATTATGTATTATTTTTCCCCCAACCCTGGTCTTACACAAAGGGAAGATTTAAAACAAAGAAAAATGTAGGGAGATGACCTTGGAACCATCACCTGATGTTGGAGTATGTGGGTAGATGTTCATCTTAACAGCCACACACACTCCCCGATATGCTTAATATTTTCAATCTTCTTATATGTCACTTTATATCATGAACATGTAGGCTTAGGGAGAGTTGGGTTCTTTTTTCTAAATTGTTTTTTATATATACAATGTATATATACTTTATTCATTTATAATGCTTACTATATGCTAATCACTATTTCTTGATTCCTATATGTCAATTACGCATAAATAAAGTGCAAACATTCATCATTTAAAATCACAATGCATTATGGGTAAACTGATTTGCATATGCAAATTATGTTGACCGTAATGCATTATGATAAACTATATATATATATATATATATATATATAGATATATACACACACACACACACACACACACACACACACACACACACTGCTTATATATATTCAAACATACATCTGCAGTATGGCGGTGTGGATAATGAAATGGTTATCATATATATAAATATATGTAGTAAATGCTATAGAGCAGTGGGTCACAAACTTCTTTGAATCCCGGCGCCCTAGAGTATCAGAATTTTTTTATTTTTTTTTACGGCACCCCTAGGCCAAAAGTTTCTTACTGAGAAATGTAGAAAGAAATATTACATTAAGTAAATTGTGTTTATATGTCATCCTCAGGTTCCAATGTGTGGTGAGGGACAAGATTTGCTTCTGTTTGTCCACATATTTTATGATTGACAGCCACCAGCACTGGTTTTGCCTATTACATTGACCATAAATAATTTTAATTGGTCATGGACCATTAATCCAAGGCACCACTGAAAGTGTCCCAAGGCACCCCAGTGTGCCACGGCACACAGTTTGAGAACCACTGCTATATAGTATAGTAGAAAATACACCATAGTCATGTGCAGTATAATGTAACATATGTATAATGTACTGCATAGTAAAAGTTCACAGTTTGGAAACTGATCCCAAGAGTTTAGGGTGGGCCCCACTGTGGGTTTCCCCTGTACACCTGAGGGCCAGTACAACCCTAACCCAGCCTCCTGTATAGAATGCAATGTGTCCCCCATGGACTCTGAGCCAATAAAGCAATATGTAGCAACATTCATTCAGAAGAACCTAATAAAAGTAAAAGCTGTTTAAGTGAGAAATGCATTTTCATTTTTTTATGATGTATAATTTTTTCCCCAACCCCGGTCTTACACAAAGGGAAGATTTAAAACAAAAAAAAATGTAGGGAGATGACCTTGGAACCATCACCTGATGTTGGAGTATGATGGTAGATGTTCATCTTAACAGCCACACACACTCCCCAATATGCTAAATGTTTTCAATCTTCTTATATGTCACTTTATATCATGAACATGTAGGCTTAGGGAGAGTTGGGTTCTTTTTTCTAAATTGTTTTTTATATATACAATGTATATATACTTTATTCATTTATAATGCTTACTATATGCTAATCACTATTTCTTGATTCCTATATGTCAATTACGCATAAATAAAGTGCAAACATTCATCATTTAAAATCACAATGCATTATGGGTAAACTGATTTGCATATGCAAATTATGTTGACCGTAATGCATTATGATAAACTATATATATATATATATATATATATACACACACACACACACACTGCTTATATATATTCAAACATACATCTACAGCAGGGGTGTCAAACTCAAATTCATCGGGGGCCACATCAGCAGTTTGGTCCCCATCAAAGGGCCGGTTGTATCTGTAGGTCTATCCAAAATTTACCGCTCCACCTGCCTTATATGTGCCCAGCCATCTGCCCCCTTTTAAAGTGCCCAGCCATGTGCCCCCTTTTATAGTGCCCAGCCATGTGCCCCCTTTTATAGTGCACAGGTCCCCATTTTACACATTGCGGCAGGCACAGGTCCCCATTTTACACATTGCGGCAGGCACAGGTCCCCATTTTACACATAGCGGCAGGTACAGGTCCCCATTTTACACATTGTGGCAGGCACAGGTCCCCATTTTACACATAGCGGCAGGTACAGGTCCCCATTTTACACATTGTGGCAGCACAGGTCCCCATTTTACACATTGTGGCAGGCACAGGTCCCCATTTTACACATAGCGGCAGGTACAGGTCCCCATTTTACACATTGTGGCAGGCACAGGTCCCCATTTTACACATTGCGGCAGGCACAGGTCCCCATTTTACACATAGCGGCAGGTACAGGTCCCCATTTTACACATTGTGGCAGGCACAGGTCCCCATTTTACACATAGCGGCAGGTACAGGTCCCCATTTTACACATTGTGGCAGGCACAGGTCCCCATTTTACACATTGTGGCAGGCACAGGTCCCCATTTTACACATAGCGGCAGGTACAGGTCCCCATTTTACACATTGTGGCAGGCACAGGTCCCCATTTTACACATTGTGGCAGGCACAGGTCCCCATTTTACACATAGCGTCAGGTACAGGTCCCCATTTTACACATTGTGGCAGGCACAGGTCCCCATTTTACACATTGTGGCAGGCACAGGTCCCCATTTTACACATAGCGGCAGGTACAGGTCCCCATTTTACACATTGTGGCAGGCACAGGTCCCCATTTTACACATAGCGGCAGGTACAGGTCCCCATTTTACACATTGTGGCAGGCACAGGTCCCCATTTTACACATAGCGGCAGGTACAGGTCCCCATTTTACACATTGTGGCAGGCACAGGTCCCCATTTTACACATTGTGGCAGGCACAGGTCCCCATTTTACACATAGCGGCAGGTACAGGTCCCCATTTTACACATTGTGGCAGGCACAGGTCCCCATTTTACACATTGTGGCAGGCACAGGTCCCCATTTTACACATTGCGGCAGGTGGTGGAAGGAGGGAGAGAGAGAGAAAGAGAGGAAGGGAGAGGGGCTGACTTACATTTGAAGCGGTTCTCGCCGCTCTTCAGCCGCCTCTCCCTCCTCGTCTGCGCGGCTCCCTTCTCCCTCCTCCGACGGGGTTTCGTTGAATGACGCGTTTGCGCCGTGACGTCACGACGCAATCGCGTCATTCCGCGAAACCCCGCCCCCCCCCCCAAGCTGGGCACTCGGGAGAAGGGGGTTTCATGGCGGCGGCACCGCGGGCCATCAGACGAGGTCTGGCGGGCCGGATTTGGCCCGCGGGCCTTGTCTTTGACACCCCTGATCTACAGTATGGCGGTGTGGATAATGAAATGGTTATCATTACTGCCTCACAGCACTGATTCCCACCATGGTCCTAACTGTGTGGAGTTTGTATATTCTCCTCATGTTCCCCTTTATAGTATATAATGTAATGAGCCTCCCCAGTGTTGGACTGGGGAATGAAAGGCCCACCGGCGGAATGCAGTGGCAGTTGGCCCATGCTTAAGTGGGTGGCTAGCATTTACAGTACAGATGGTGTAATGGTTAGCGTTGCTGCCTTACATCCCTGAGACACTAAGGTCATAGGTTCAATTCCCACCATGGACCTGAGTGTGTGGAATTTGTACATACTACACTTGCATGGGTATTCCAGGTTCCTGGTAGGTTAATTGTTTCCCAACAAAAACGTAGCACCTAGTGTATACATGGGCAGACTAGATGAGCCGCCAAGTGGTTCTTATCTGCCGTCACCATTAGAGAGCACATGTTATGATACCCTTGATAAATATATGTAGTAAATGCTATAGAGCAGTGGGTCACAAACTTCTTTGAATCCCGGCGCCCTAGAGTATCAGAATTTTTTTATTTTTTTTTACGGCACCCCTAGGCCAAAAGTTTCTTACTGAGAAATGTAGAAAGAAATATTACATTAAGTAAATTGTGTTTATATGTCATCCTCAGGTTCCAATGTGTGGTGAGGGACAAGATTTGCTTCTGTTTGTCCACATATTTTATGATTGACAGCCACCAGCACTGGTTTTGCCTATTACATTGACCATAAATAATTTTAATTGGTCATGGACCATTAATCCAAGGCACCACTGAAAGTGTCCCAAGGCACCCCAGTGTGCCACGGCACACAGTTTGAGAACCACTGCTATATAGTATAGTAGAAAATACACCATAGTCATGTGCAGTATAATGTAACATATGTATAATGTACTGCATAGTAAAAGTTCACAGATTGGAAACTGATCCCAAGAGTTTAGGGTGGGCCCCACTGTGGGTTTCCCCTGTACACCTGAGGGCCAGTACAACCCTAACCCAGCCTCCTGTATAGAATGCAATGTGTCCCCCATGAACTCTGAGCCAATAAAGCAATATGTAGCAACACTGAATGAAGAACCTAATTAAAGTAAAAGCTGTTTAAGTGAGAAATGCATTTTCATTTTTTTTATTATGTATTATTTTTCCCCCAACCCTGGTCTTACACAAAGGGAAGATTTAAAACAAAAAAAAATGTAGGGAGATGACCTTGGAACCATCACCTGATGTTGGAGTATGTGGGTAGATGTTCATCTTAACAGCCACACACACTCCCCGATATGCTTAATATTTTCAATCTTCTTATATGTCACTTTATATCATGAACATGTAGGCTTAGGGAGAGTTGGGTTCTTTTTTCTAAATTGTTTTTTATATATACAATGTATATATACTTTATTCATTTATAATGCTTACTATATGCTAATCACTATTTCTTGATTCCTATATGTCAATTACGCATAAATAAAGTGCAAACATTCATCATTTAAAATCACAATGCATTATGGGTAAACTGATTTGCATATGCAAATTATGTTGACCGTAATGCATTATGATAAACTATATATATATATATATATATATATATAGATATATACACACACACACACACACACACACACACACACACACACACACACACTGCTTATATATATTCAAACATACATCTGCAGTATGGCGGTGTGGATAATGAAATGGTTATCATATATATAAATATATGTAGTAAATGCTATAGAGCAGTGGGTCACAAACTTCTTTGAATCCCGGCGCCCTAGAGTATCAGAATTTTTTTATTTTTTTTTACGGCACCCCTAGGCCAAAAGTTTCTTACTGAGAAATGTAGAAAGAAATATTACATTAAGTAAATTGTGTTTATATGTCATCCTCAGGTTCCAATGTGTGGTGAGGGACAAGATTTGCTTCTGTTTGTCCACATATTTTATGATTGACAGCCACCAGCACTGGTTTTGCCTATTACATTGACCATAAATAATTTTAATTGGTCATGGACCATTAATCCAAGGCACCACTGAAAGTGTCCCAAGGCACCCCAGTGTGCCACGGCACACAGTTTGAGAACCACTGCTATATAGTATAGTAGAAAATACACCATAGTCATGTGCAGTATAATGTAACATATGTATAATGTACTGCATAGTAAAAGTTCACAGTTTGGAAACTGATCCCAAGAGTTTAGGGTGGGCCCCACTGTGGGTTTCCCCTGTACACCTGAGGGCCAGTACAACCCTAACCCAGCCTCCTGTATAGAATGCAATGTGTCCCCCATGGACTCTGAGCCAATAAAGCAATATGTAGCAACATTCATTCAGAAGAACCTAATAAAAGTAAAAGCTGTTTAAGTGAGAAATGCATTTTCATTTTTTTATGATGTATAATTTTTTCCCCAACCCCGGTCTTACACAAAGGGAAGATTTAAAACAAAAAAAAATGTAGGGAGATGACCTTGGAACCATCACCTGATGTTGGAGTATGATGGTAGATGTTCATCTTAACAGCCACACACACTCCCCAATATGCTAAATGTTTTCAATCTTCTTATATGTCACTTTATATCATGAACATGTAGGCTTAGGGAGAGTTGGGTTCTTTTTTCTAAATTGTTTTTTATATATACAATGTATATATACTTTATTCATTTATAATGCTTACTATATGCTAATCACTATTTCTTGATTCCTATATGTCAATTACGCATAAATAAAGTGCAAACATTCATCATTTAAAATCACAATGCATTATGGGTAAACTGATTTGCATATGCAAATTATGTTGACCGTAATGCATTATGATAAACTATATATATATATATATATATATACACACACACACACACACTGCTTATATATATTCAAACATACATCTACAGCAGGGGTGTCAAACTCAAATTCATCGGGGGCCACATCAGCAGTTTGGTCCCCATCAAAGGGCCGGTTGTATCTGTAGGTCTATCCAAAATTTACCGCTCCACCTGCCTTATATGTGCCCAGCCATCTGCCCCCTTTTAAAGTGCCCAGCCATGTGCCCCCTTTTATAGTGCCCAGCCATGTGCCCCCTTTTATAGTGCACAGGTCCCCATTTTACACATTGCGGCAGGCACAGGTCCCCATTTTACACATTGCGGCAGGCACAGGTCCCCATTTTACACATAGCGGCAGGTACAGGTCCCCATTTTACACATTGTGGCAGGCACAGGTCCCCATTTTACACATAGCGGCAGGTACAGGTCCCCATTTTACACATTGTGGCAGCACAGGTCCCCATTTTACACATTGTGGCAGGCACAGGTCCCCATTTTACACATAGCGGCAGGTACAGGTCCCCATTTTACACATTGTGGCAGGCACAGGTCCCCATTTTACACATTGCGGCAGGCACAGGTCCCCATTTTACACATAGCGGCAGGTACAGGTCCCCATTTTACACATTGTGGCAGGCACAGGTCCCCATTTTACACATAGCGGCAGGTACAGGTCCCCATTTTACACATTGTGGCAGGCACAGGTCCCCATTTTACACATTGTGGCAGGCACAGGTCCCCATTTTACACATAGCGGCAGGTACAGGTCCCCATTTTACACATTGTGGCAGGCACAGGTCCCCATTTTACACATTGTGGCAGGCACAGGTCCCCATTTTACACATAGCGTCAGGTACAGGTCCCCATTTTACACATTGTGGCAGGCACAGGTCCCCATTTTACACATTGTGGCAGGCACAGGTCCCCATTTTACACATAGCGGCAGGTACAGGTCCCCATTTTACACATTGTGGCAGGCACAGGTCCCCATTTTACACATAGCGGCAGGTACAGGTCCCCATTTTACACATTGTGGCAGGCACAGGTCCCCATTTTACACATAGCGGCAGGTACAGGTCCCCATTTTACACATTGTGGCAGGCACAGGTCCCCATTTTACACATTGTGGCAGGCACAGGTCCCCATTTTACACATAGCGGCAGGTACAGGTCCCCATTTTACACATTGTGGCAGGCACAGGTCCCCATTTTACACATTGTGGCAGGCACAGGTCCCCATTTTACACATTGCGGCAGGTGGTGGAAGGAGGGAGAGAGAGAGAAAGAGAGGAAGGGAGAGGGGCTGACTTACATTTGAAGCGGTTCTCGCCGCTCTTCAGCCGCCTCTCCCTCCTCGTCTGCGCGGCTCCCTTCTCCCTCCTCCGACGGGGTTTCGTTGAATGACGCGTTTGCGCCGTGACGTCACGACGCAATCGCGTCATTCCGCGAAACCCCGCCCCCCCCCCCCAAGCTGGGCACTCGGGAGAAGGGGGTTTCATGGCGGCGGCACCGCGGGCCATCAGACGAGGTCTGGCGGGCCGGATTTGGCCCGCGGGCCTTGTCTTTGACACCCCTGATCTACAGTATGGCGGTGTGGATAATGAAATGGTTATCATTACTGCCTCACAGCACTGATTCCCACCATGGTCCTAACTGTGTGGAGTTTGTATATTCTCCTCATGTTCCCCTTTATAGTATATAATGTAATGAGCCTCCCCAGTGTTGGACTGGGGAATGAAAGGCCCACCGGCGGAATGCAGTGGCAGTTGGCCCATGCTTAAGTGGGTGGCTAGCATTTACAGTACAGATGGTGTAATGGTTAGCGTTGCTGCCTTACATCCCTGAGACACTAAGGTCATAGGTTCAATTCCCACCATGGACCTGAGTGTGTGGAATTTGTACATACTACACTTGCATGGGTATTCCAGGTTCCTGGTAGGTTAATTGTTTCCCAACAAAAACGTAGCACCTAGTGTATACATGGGCAGACTAGATGAGCCGCCAAGTGGTTCTTATCTGCCGTCACCATTAGAGAGCACATGTTATGATACCCTTGATAAATATATGTAGTAAATGCTATAGAGCAGTGGGTCACAAACTTCTTTGAATCCCGGCGCCCTAGAGTATCAGAATTTTTTTATTTTTTTTTACGGCACCCCTAGGCCAAAAGTTTCTTACTGAGAAATGTAGAAAGAAATATTACATTAAGTAAATTGTGTTTATATGTCATCCTCAGGTTCCAATGTGTGGTGAGGGACAAGATTTGCTTCTGTTTGTCCACATATTTTATGATTGACAGCCACCAGCACTGGTTTTGCCTATTACATTGACCATAAATAATTTTAATTGGTCATGGACCATTAATCCAAGGCACTACTGAAAGTGTCCCAAGGCACCCCAGTGTGCCACGGCACACAGTTTGAGAACCACTGCTATATAGTATAGTAGAAAATACACCATAGTCATGTGCAGTATAATGTAACATATGTATAATGTACTGCATAGTAAAAGTTCACAGATTGGAAACTGATCCCAAGAGTTTAGGGTGGGCCCCACTGTGGGTTTCCCCTGTACACCTGAGGGCCAGTACAACCCTAACCCAGCCTCCTGTATAGAATGCAATGTGTCCCCCATGAACTCTGAGCCAATAAAGCAATATGTAGCAACACTGAATGAAGAACCTAATTAAAGTAAAAGCTGTTTAAGTGAGAAATGCATTTTCATTTTTTTTATTATGTATTATTTTTCCCCCAACCCTGGTCTTACACAAAGGGAAGATTTAAAACAAAAAAAAATGTAGGGAGATGACCTTGGAACCATCACCTGATGTTGGAGTATGTGGGTAGATGCTCATCTTAACAGCCACACACACTCCCCGATATGCTTAATATTTTCAATCTTCTTATATGTCACTTTATATCATGAACATGTAGGCTTAGGGAGAGTTGGGTTCTTTTTTCTAAATTGTTTTTTATATATACAATGTATATATACTTTATTCATTTATAATGCTTACTATATGCTAATCACTATTTCTTGATTCCTATATGTCAATTACGCATAAATAAAGTGCAAACATTCATCATTTAAAATCACAATGCATTATGGGTAAACTGATTTGCATATGCAAATTATGTTGACCGTAATGCATTATGATAAACTATATATATATATATATATATATAGATATATACACACACACACACACACACACACACACACACACACACACACTGCTTATATATATTCAAACATACATCTGCAGTATGGCGGTGTGGATAATGAAATGGTTATCATATATATAAATATATGTAGTAAATGCTATAGAGCAGTGGGTCACAAACTTCTTTGAATCCCGGCGCCCTAGAGTATCAGAATTTTTTTATTTTTTTTTACGGCACCCCTAGGCCAAAAGTTTCTTACTGAGAAATGTAGAAAGAAATATTACATAAAGTAAATTGTGTTTATATGTCATCCTCAGGTTCCAATGTGTGGTGAGGGACAAGATTTGCTTCTGTTTGTCCACATATTTTATGATTGACAGCCACCAGCACTGGTTTTGCCTATTACATTGACCATAAATAATTTTAATTGGTCATGGACCATTAATCCAAGGCACCACTGAAAGTGTCCCAAGGCACCCCAGTGTGCCACGGCACACAGTTTGAGAACCACTGCTATATAGTATAGTAGAAAATACACCATAGTCATGTGCAGTATATTGTAACATATGTATAATGTACTGCATAGTAAAAGTTCACAGTTTGGAAACTGATCCCAAGAGTTTAGGGTGGGCCCCACTGTGGGTTTCCCCTGTACACCTGAGGGCCAGTACAACCCTAACCCAGCCTCCTGTATAGAATGCAATGTGTCCCCCATGGACTCTGAGCCAATAAAGCAATATGTAGCAACATTCATTCAGAAGAACCTAATAAAAGTAAAAGCTGTTTAAGTGAGAAATGCATTTTCATTTTTTTATGATGTATAATTTTTTCCCCAACCCCGGTCTTACACAAAGGGAAGATTTAAAACAAAAAAAAATGTAGGGAGATGACCTTGGAACCATCACCTGATGTTGGAGTATGATGGTAGATGTTCATCTTAACAGCCACACACACTCCCCAATATGCTAAATGTTTTCAATCTTCTTATATGTCACTTTATATCATGAACATGTAGGCTTAGGGAGAGTTGGGTTCTTTTTTCTAAATTGTTTTTTATATATACAATGTATATATACTTTATTCATTTATAATGCTTACTATATGCTAATCACTATTTCTTGATTCCTATATGTCAATTACGCATAAATAAAGTGCAAACATTCATCATTTAAAATCACAATGCATTATGGGTAAACTGATTTGCATATGCAAATTATGTTGACCGTAATGCATTATGATAAACTATATATATATATATATATATATACACACACACACACACTGCTTATATATATTCAAACATACATCTACAGCAGGGGTGTCAAACTCAAATTCATCGGGGGCCACATCAGCAGTTTGGTCCCCATCAAAGGGCCGGTTGTATCTGTAGGTCTATCCAAAATTTACCGCTCCACCTGCCTTATATGTGCCCAGCCATCTGCCCCCTTTTAAAGTGCCCAGCCATGTGCCCCCTTTTATAGTGCCCAGCCATGTGCCCCCTTTTATAGTGCACAGGTCCCCATTTTACACATTGCGGCAGGCACAGGTCCCCATTTTACACATTGCGGCAGGCACAGGTCCCCATTTTACACATAGCGGCAGGTACAGGTCCCCATTTTACACATTGTGGCAGGCACAGGTCCCCATTTTACACATAGCGGCAGGTACAGGTCCCCATTTTACACATTGTGGCAGCACAGGTCCCCATTTTACACATTGTGGCAGGCACAGGTCCCCATTTTACACATAGCGGCAGGTACAGGTCCCCATTTTACACATTGTGGCAGGCACAGGTCCCCATTTTACACATTGCGGCAGGCACAGGTCCCCATTTTACACATAGCGGCAGGTACAGGTCCCCATTTTACACATTGTGGCAGGCACAGGTCCCCATTTTACACATAGCGGCAGGTACAGGTCCCCATTTTACACATTGTGGCAGGCACAGGTCCCCATTTTACACATTGTGGCAGGCACAGGTCCCCATTTTACACATAGCGGCAGGTACAGGTCCCCATTTTACACATAGCGGCAGGTACAGGTCCCCATTTTACACATTGTGGCAGGCACAGGTCCCCATTTTACACATAGCGGCAGGTACAGGTCCCCATTTTACACATTGTGGCAGGCACAGGTCCCCATTTTACACATTGTGGCAGGCACAGGTCCCCATTTTACACATAGCGGCAGGTACAGGTCCCCATTTTACACATTGTGGCAGGCACAGGTCCCCATTTTACACATTGTGGCAGGCACAGGTCCCCATTTTACACATAGCGTCAGGTACAGGTCCCCATTTTACACATTGTGGCAGGCACAGGTCCCCATTTTACACATTGTGGCAGGCACAGGTCCCCATTTTACACATAGCGGCAGGTACAGGTCCCCATTTTACACATTGTGGCAGGCACAGGTCCCCATTTTACACATAGCGGCAGGTACAGGTCCCCATTTTACACATTGTGGCAGGCACAGGTCCCCATTTTACACATAGCGGCAGGTACAGGTCCCCATTTTACACATTGTGGCAGGCACAGGTCCCCATTTTACACATTGTGGCAGGCACAGGTCCCCATTTTACACATAGCGGCAGGTACAGGTCCCCATTTTACACATTGTGGCAGGCACAGGTCCCCATTTTACACATTGTGGCAGGCACAGGTCCCCATTTTACACATTGCGGCAGGTGGTGGAAGGAGGGAGAGAGAGAGAAAGAGAGGAAGGGAGAGGGGCTGACTTACATTTGAAGCGGTTCTCGCCGCTCTTCAGCCGCCTCTCCCTCCTCGTCTGCGCGGCTCCCTTCTCCCTCCTCCGACGGGGTTTCGTTGAATGACGCGTTTGCGCCGTGACGTCACGACGCAATCGCGTCATTCCGCGAAACCCCGCCCCCCCCCCCAAGCTGGGCACTCGGGAGAAGGGGGTTTCATGGCGGCGGCACCGCGGGCCATCAGACGAGGTCTGGCGGGCCGGATTTGGCCCGCGGGCCTTGTCTTTGACACCCCTGATCTACAGTATGGCGGTGTGGATAATGAAATGGTTATCATTACTGCCTCACAGCACTGATTCCCACCATGGTCCTAACTGTGTGGAGTTTGTATATTCTCCTCATGTTCCCCTTTATAGTATATAATGTAATGAGCCTCCCCAGTGTTGGACTGGGGAATGAAAGGCCCACCGGCGGAATGCAGTGGCAGTTGGCCCATGCTTAAGTGGGTGGCTAGCATTTACAGTACAGATGGTGTAATGGTTAGCGTTGCTGCCTTACATCCCTGAGACACTAAGGTCATAGGTTCAATTCCCACCATGGACCTGAGTGTGTGGAATTTGTACATACTACACTTGCATGGGTATTCCAGGTTCCTGGTAGGTTAATTGTTTCCCAACAAAAACGTAGCACCTAGTGTATACATGGGCAGACTAGATGAGCCGCCAAGTGGTTCTTATCTGCCGTCACCATTAGAGAGCACATGTTATGATACCCTTGATAAATATATGTAGTAAATGCTATAGAGCAGTGGGTCACAAACTTCTTTGAATCCCGGCGCCCTAGAGTATCAGAATTTTTTTATTTTTTTTTACGGCACCCCTAGGCCAAAAGTTTCTTACTGAGAAATGTAGAAAGAAATATTACATTAAGTAAATTGTGTTTATATGTCATCCTCAGGTTCCAATGTGTGGTGAGGGACAAGATTTGCTTCTGTTTGTCCACATATTTTATGATTGACAGCCACCAGCACTGGTTTTGCCTATTACATTGACCATAAATAATTTTAATTGGTCATGGACCATTAATCCAAGGCACCACTGAAAGTGTCCCAAGGCACCCCAGTGTGCCACGGCACACAGTTTGAGAACCACTGCTATATAGTATAGTAGAAAATACACCATAGTCATGTGCAGTATAATGTAACATATGTATAATGTACTGCATAGTAAAAGTTCACAGATTGGAAACTGATCCCAAGAGTTTAGGGTGGGCCCCACTGTGGGTTTCCCCTGTACACCTGAGGGCCAGTACAACCCTAACCGAGCCTCCTGTATAGAATGCAATGTGTCCCCCATGAACTCTGAGCCAATAAAGCAATATGTAGCAACACTGAATGAAGAACCTAATTAAAGTAAAAGCTGTTTAAGTGAGAAATGCATTTTCATTTTTTTTATTATGTATTATTTTTCCCCCAACCCTGGTCTTACACAAAGGGAAGATTTAAAACAAAAAAAAATGTAGGGAGATGACCTTGGAACCATCACCTGATGTTGGAGTATGTGGGTAGATGCTCATCTTAACAGCCACACACACTCCCCGATATGCTTAATATTTTCAATCTTCTTATATGTCACTTTATATCATGAACATGTAGGCTTAGGGAGAGTTGGGTTCTTTTTTCTAAATTGTTTTTTATATATACAATGTATATATACTTTATTCATTTATAATGCTTACTATATGCTAATCACTATTTCTTGATTCCTATATGTCAATTACGCATAAATAAAGTGCAAACATTCATCATTTAAAATCACAATGCATTATGGGTAAACTGATTTGCATATGCAAATTATGTTGACCGTAATGCATTATGATAAACTATATATATATATATATATATATATATAGATATATACACACACACACACACACACACACACACACACACACACACACACACACTGCTTATATATATTCAAACATACATCTGCAGTATGGCGGTGTGGATAATGAAATGGTTATCATATATATAAATATATGTAGTAAATGCTATAGAGCAGTGGGTCACAAACTTCTTTGAATCCCGGCGCCCTAGAGTATCAGAATTTTTTTATTTTTTTTTACGGCACCCCTAGGCCAAAAGTTTCTTACTGAGAAATGTAGAAAGAAATATTACATTAAGTAAATTGTGTTTATATGTCATCCTCAGGTTCCAATGTGTGGTGAGGGACAAGATTTGCTTCTGTTTGTCCACATATTTTATGATTGACAGCCACCAGCACTGGTTTTGCCTATTACATTGACCATAAATAATTTTAATTGGTCATGGACCATTAATCCAAGGCACCACTGAAAGTGTCCCAAGGCACCCCAGTGTGCCACGGCACACAGTTTGAGAACCACTGCTATATAGTATAGTAGAAAATACACCATAGTCATGTGCAGTATAATGTAACATATGTATAATGTACTGCATAGTAAAAGTTCACAGATTGGAAACTGATCCCAAGAGTTTAGGGTGGGCCCCACTGTGGGTTTCCCCTGTACACCTGAGGGCCAGTACAACCCTAACCCAGCCTCCTGTATAGAATGCAATGTGTCCCCCATGAACTCTGAGCCAATAAAGCAATATGTAGCAACACTGAATGAAGAACCTAATTAAAGTAAAAGCTGTTTAAGTGAGAAATGCATTTTCATTTTTTTTATTATGTATTATTTTTCCCCCAACCCTGGTCTTACACAAAGGGAAGATTTAAAACAAAAAAAAATGTAGGGAGATGACCTTGGAACCATCACCTGATGTTGGAGTATGTGGGTAGATGCTCATCTTAACAGCCACACACACTCCCCGATATGCTTAATATTTTCAATCTTCTTATATGTCACTTTATATCATGAACATGTAGGCTTAGGGAGAGTTGGGTTCTTTTTTCTAAATTGTTTTTTATATATACAATGTATATATACTTTATTCATTTATAATGCTTACTATATGCTAATCACTATTTCTTGATTCCTATATGTCAATTACGCATAAATAAAGTGCAAACATTCATCATTTAAAATCACAATGCATTATGGGTAAACTGATTTGCATATGCAAATTATGTTGACCGTAATGCATTATGATAAACTATATATATATATATATATATATATATATAGATATATACACACACACACACACACACACACACACACACTGCTTATATATATTCAAACATACATCTGCAGTATGGCGGTGTGGATAATGAAATGGTTATCATATATATAAATATATGTAGTAAATGCTATAGAGCAGTGGGTCACAAACTTCTTTGAATCCCGGCGCCCTAGAGTATCAGAATTTTTTTATTTTTTTTTACGGCACCCCTAGGCCAAAAGTTTCTTACTGAGAAATGTAGAAAGAAATATTACATTAAGTAAATTGTGTTTATATGTCATCCTCAGGTTCCAATGTGTGGTGAGGGACAAGATTTGCTTCTGTTTGTCCACATATTTTATGATTGACAGCCACCAGCACTGGTTTTGCCTATTACATTGACCATAAATAATTTTAATTGGTCATGGACCATTAATCCAAGGCACCACTGAAAGTGTCCCAAGGCACCCCAGTGTGCCACGGCACACAGTTTGAGAACCACTGCTATATAGTATAGTAGAAAATACACCATAGTCATGTGCAGTATAATGTAACATATGTATAATGTACTGCATAGTAAAAGTTCACAGTTTGGAAACTGATCCCAAGAGTTTAGGGTGGGCCCCACTGTGGGTTTCCCCTGTACACCTGAGGGCCAGTACAACCCTAACCCAGCCTCCTGTATAGAATGCAATGTGTCCCCCATGGACTCTGAGCCAATAAAGCAATATGTAGCAACATTCATTCAGAAGAACCTAATAAAAGTAAAAGCTGTTTAAGTGAGAAATGCATTTTCATTTTTTTATGATGTATAATTTTTTCCCCAACCCCGGTCTTACACAAAGGGAAGATTTAAAACAAAAAAAAATGTAGGGAGATGACCTTGGAACCATCACCTGATGTTGGAGTATGATGGTAGATGTTCATCTTAACAGCCACACACACTCCCCAATATGCTAAATGTTTTCAATCTTCTTATATGTCACTTTATATCATGAACATGTAGGCTTAGGGAGAGTTGGGTTCTTTTTTCTAAATTGTTTTTTATATATACAATGTATATATACTTTATTCATTTATAATGCTTACTATATGCTAATCACTATTTCTTGATTCCTATATGTCAATTACGCATAAATAAAGTGCAAACATTCATCATTTAAAATCACAATGCATTATGGGTAAACTGATTTGCATATGCAAATTATGTTGACCGTAATGCATTATGATAAACTATATATATATATATATATATATACACACACACACACACACTGCTTATATATATTCAAACATACATCTACAGCAGGGGTGTCAAACTCAAATTCATCGGGGGCCACATCAGCAGTTTGGTCCCCATCAAAGGGCCGGTTGTATCTGTAGGTCTATCCAAAATTTACCGCTCCACCTGCCTTATATGTGCCCAGCCATCTGCCCCCTTTTAAAGTGCCCAGCCATGTGCCCCCTTTTATAGTGCCCAGCCATGTGCCCCCTTTTATAGTGCACAGGTCCCCATTTTACACATAGCGGCAGGCACAGGTCCCCATTTTACACATTGCGGCAGGCACAGGTCCCCATTTTACACATAGCGGCAGGTACAGGTCCCCATTTTACACATTGTGGCAGGCACAGGTCCCCATTTTACACATAGCGGCAGGTACAGGTCCCCATTTTACACATTGTGGCAGCACAGGTCCCCATTTTACACATTGTGGCAGGCACAGGTCCCCATTTTACACATAGCGGCAGGTACAGGTCCCCATTTTACACATTGTGGCAGGCACAGGTCCCCATTTTACACATTGCGGCAGGTGGTGGAAGGAGGGAGAGAGAGAGAAAGAGAGGAAGGGAGAGGGGCTGACTTACATTTGAAGCGGTTCTCGCCGCTCTTCAGCCGCCTCTCCCTCCTCGTCTGCGCGGCTCCCTTCTCCCTCCTCCGACGGGGTTTCGTTGAATGACGCGTTTGCGCCGTGACGTCACGACGCAATCGCGTCATTCCGCGAAACCCCGCCCCCCCCCCCAAGCTGGGCACTCGGGAGAAGGGGGTTTCATGGCGGCGGCACCGCGGGCCATCAGACGAGGTCTGGCGGGCCGGATTTGGCCCGCGGGCCTTGTCTTTGACACCCCTGATCTACAGTATGGCGGTGTGGATAATGAAATGGTTATCATTACTGCCTCACAGCACTGATTCCCACCATGGTCCTAACTGTGTGGAGTTTGTATATTCTCCTCATGTTCCCCTTTATAGTATATAATGTAATGAGCCTCCCCAGTGTTGGACTGGGGAATGAAAGGCCCACCGGCGGAATGCAGTGGCAGTTGGCCCATGCTTAAGTGGGTGGCTAGCATTTACAGTACAGATGGTGTAATGGTTAGCGTTGCTGCCTTACATCCCTGAGACACTAAGGTCATAGGTTCAATTCCCACCATGGACCTGAGTGTGTGGAATTTGTACATACTACACTTGCATGGGTATTCCAGGTTCCTGGTAGGTTAATTGTTTCCCAACAAAAAACGTAGCACCTAGTGTATACATGGGCAGACTAGATGAGCCGCCAAGTGGTTCTTATCTGCCGTCACCATTAGAGAGCACATGTTATGATACCCTTGATAAATATATGTAGTAAATGCTATAGAGCAGTGGGTCACAAACTTCTTTGAATCCCGGCGCCCTAGAGTATCAGAATTTTTTTTATTTTTTTTTACGGCACCCCTAGGCCAAAAGTTTCTTACTGAGAAATGTAGAAAGAAATATTACATTAAGTAAATTGTGTTTTATATGTCATCCTCAGGTTCCAATGTGTGGGTGAGGGACAAGATTTGCTTCTGTTTGTCCACATATTTTATGATTGACAGCACCAGCACTGGTTTTGCCTATTACATTGACCATAAATAATTTTAATTGGTCATGGACCATTAATCCAAGGCACCACTGAAAGTGTCCCAAGGCACCCCAGTGTGCCACGGCACACAGTTTGAGAACCACTGCTATATAGTAATAGTAGAAAATACACCATAGTCATGTGCAGTATAATGTAACATATGTATAATGTACTGCATAGTAAAAGTTCACAGATTGGAAACTGATCCCAAGAGTTTAGGGTGGGCCCCACTGTGGGTTTCCCCTGTACACCTGAGGGCCAGTACAACCCTAACCCAGCCTCCTGTATAGAATGCAATGTGTCCCCCATGAACTCTGAGCCAATAAAGCAATATGTAGCAACACTGAATGAAGAACCTAATTAAAGTAAAAGCTGTTTAAGTGAGAAATGCATTTTCATTTTTTTTATTATGTATTATTTTTCCCCCAACCCTGGTCTTACCACAAAGGGAAGATTTAAAACAAAAAAAAATGTAGGGAGATGACCTTGGAACCATCACCTGATGTTGGAGTATGATGGTAGATGTTCATCTTAACAGCCACACACACTCCCCAATATGCTAAATGTTTTCAATCTTCTTATATGTCACTTTATATCATGAACATGTAGGCTTAGGGAGAGTTGGGTTCTTTTTTCTAAATTGTTTTTTATATATACAATGTATATATACTTTATTCATTTATAATGCTTACTATATGCTAATCACTATTTCTTGATTCCTATATGTCAATTACGCATAATAAAGTGCAAACATTCATCATTTAAAATCACAATGCATTATGGGTAAACTGATTTGCATATGCAAATTATGTTGACCGTAATGCATTATGATAAACTATATATATATATATATATATATATATATAGATATATACACACACACACACACACACACACACACACACACACACACACTGCTTATATATATTCAAACATACATCTGCAGTATGGCGGTGTGGATAATGAAATGGTTATCATATATATAAATATATGTAGTAAATGCTATAGAGCAGTGGGTCACAAACTTCTTTGAATCCCGGCGCCCTAGAGTATCAGAATTTTTTTTATTTTTTTTTACGGCACCCCTAGGCCAAAAGTTTCTTACTGAGAAATGTAGAAAGAAATATTACATAAAGTAAATTGTGTTTATATGTCATCCTCAGGTTCCAATGTGTGGTGAGGGACAAGATTTGCTTCTGTTTGTCCACATATTTATGATTGACAGCCACCAGCACTGTTTTGCCTATTACATTGACCATAAATAATTTTAATTGGTCATGGACCATTAATCCAAGGCACCACTGAAAGTGTCCCAAGGCACCCCAGTGTGCCACGGCACACAGTTTGAGAACCCACTGCTATATAGTATAGTAGAAAATACACCATAGTCATGTGCAGTATATTGTAACATATGTATAATGTACTGCATAGTAAAAGTTCACAGTTTGGAAACTGATCCCAAGAGTTTAGGGTGGGCCCCACTGTGGGTTTCCCCTGTACACCTGAGGGCCAGTACAACCCTAACCCAGCCTCCTGTATAGAATGCAATGTGTCCCCCATGGACTCTGAGCCAATAAAGCAATATGTAGCAACATTCATTCAGAAGAACCTAATAAAAGTAAAAGCTGTTTAAGTGAGAAATGCATTTTCATTTTTTTATGATGTATAATTTTTTCCCCAACCCCGGTCTTACACAAAGGGAAGATTTAAAACAAAAAAAAAATGTAGGGAGATGACCTTGGAACCATCACCTGATGTTGGAGTATGATGGTAGATGTTCATCTTAACAGCCACACACACTCCCCAATATGCTAAATGTTTTCAATCTTCTTATATGTCACTTTATATCATGAAACATGTAGGCTTAGGGAGAGTTGGGTTCTTTTTTCTAAATTGTTTTTTATATATACAATGTATATATACTTTATTCATTTATAATGCTTACTATATGCTAATCACTATTTCTTGATTCCTATATGTCAATTACGCATAAATAAAGTGTGCAAACATTCATCATTTAAAATCACAATGCATTATGGGTAAACTGATTTGCATATGCAAATTATGTTGACCGTAATGCATTATGATAAACTATATATATATATATATATATATATACACACACACACACACTGCTTATATATATTCAAACATACATCTACAGCAGGGGTGTCAAAACTCAAATTCATCGGGGGCCACATCAGCAGTTTGGTCCCCATCAAAGGGCCGGTTGTATCTGTAGGTCTATCCAAAATTTACCGCTCCACCTGCCTTATATGTGCCCAGCCATCTGCCCCCTTTTAAAGTGCCCAGCCATGTGCCCCCTTTTATAGTGCCCAGCCATGTGCCCCCTTTTATAGTGCACAGGTCCCCATTTTACACATTGCGGCAGGCACAGGTCCCCATTTTACACATTGCGGCAGGCACAGGTCCCCATTTTACACATAGCGGCAGGTACAGGTCCCCATTTTACACATTGTGGCAGGCACAGGTCCCCATTTTACACATAGCGGCAGGTACAGGTCCCCATTTTACACATTGTGGCAGCACAGGTCCCCATTTTACACATTGTGGCAGGCACAGGTCCCCATTTTACACATAGCGGCAGGTACAGGTCCCCATTTTACACATTGTGGCAGGCACAGGTCCCCATTTTACACATTGCGGCAGGCACAGGTCCCCATTTTACACATAGCGGCAGGTACAGGTCCCCATTTTACACATTGTGGCAGGCACAGGTCCCCATTTTACACATAGCGGCAGGTACAGGTCCCCATTTTACACATTGTGGCAGGCACAGGTCCCCATTTTACACATTGTGGCAGGCACAGGTCCCCATTTTACACATAGCGGCAGGTACAGGTCCCCATTTTACACATAGCGGCAGGTACAGGTCCCCATTTTACACATTGTGGCAGGCACAGGTCCCCATTTTACACATAGCGGCAGGTACAGGTCCCCATTTTACACATTGTGGCAGGCACAGGTCCCCATTTTACACATTGTGGCAGGCACAGGTCCCCATTTTACACATAGCGGCAGGTACAGGTCCCCATTTTACACATTGTGGCAGGCACAGGTCCCCATTTTACACATTGTGGCAGGCACAGGTCCCCATTTTACACATAGCGTCAGGTACAGGTCCCCATTTTACACATTGTGGCAGGCACAGGTCCCCATTTTACACATTGTGGCAGGCACAGGTCCCCATTTTACACATAGCGGCAGGTACAGGTCCCCATTTTACACATTGTGGCAGGCACAGGTCCCCATTTTACACATAGCGGCAGGTACAGGTCCCCATTTTACACATTGTGGCAGGCACAGGTCCCCATTTTACACATAGCGGCAGGTACAGGTCCCCATTTTACACATTGTGGCAGGCACAGGTCCCCATTTTACACATTGTGGCAGGCACAGGTCCCCATTTTACACATAGCGGCAGGTACAGGTCCCCATTTTACACATTGTGGCAGGCACAGGTCCCCATTTTACACATTGTGGCAGGCACAGGTCCCCATTTTACACATTGCGGCAGGTGGTGGAAGGAGGGAGAGAGAGAGAAAGAGAGGAAGGGAGAGGGGCTGACTTACATTTGAAGCGGTTCTCGCCGCTCTTCAGCCGCCTCTCCCTCCTCGTCTGCGCGGCTCCCTTCTCCCTCCTCCGACGGGGTTTCGTTGAATGACGCGTTTGCGCCGTGACGTCACGACGCAATCGCGTCATTCCGCGAAACCCCGCCCCCCCCCCCAAGCTGGGCACTCGGGAGAAGGGGGTTTCATGGCGGCGGCACCGCGGGCCATCAGACGAGGTCTGGCGGGCCGGATTTGGCCCGCGGGCCTTGTCTTTGACACCCCTGATCTACAGTATGGCGGTGTGGATAATGAAATGGTTATCATTACTGCCTCACAGCACTGATTCCCACCATGGTCCTAACTGTGTGGAGTTTGTATATTCTCCTCATGTTCCCCTTTATAGTATATAATGTAATGAGCCTCCCCAGTGTTGGACTGGGGAATGAAAGGCCCACCGGCGGAATGCAGTGGCAGTTGGCCCATGCTTAAGTGGGTGGCTAGCATTTACAGTACAGATGGTGTAATGGTTAGCGTTGCTGCCTTACATCCCTGAGACACTAAGGTCATAGGTTCAATTCCCACCATGGACCTGAGTGTGTGGAATTTGTACATACTACACTTGCATGGGTATTCCAGGTTCCTGGTAGGTTAATTGTTTCCCAACAAAAACGTAGCACCTAGTGTATACATGGGCAGACTAGATGAGCCGCCAAGTGGTTCTTATCTGCCGTCACCATTAGAGAGCACATGTTATGATACCCTTGATAAATATATGTAGTAAATGCTATAGAGCAGTGGGTCACAAACTTCTTTGAATCCCGGCGCCCTAGAGTATCAGAATTTTTTTATTTTTTTTTACGGCACCCCTAGGCCAAAAGTTTCTTACTGAGAAATGTAGAAAGAAATATTACATTAAGTAAATTGTGTTTATATGTCATCCTCAGGTTCCAATGTGTGGTGAGGGACAAGATTTGCTTCTGTTTGTCCACATATTTTATGATTGACAGCCACCAGCACTGGTTTTGCCTATTACATTGACCATAAATAATTTTAATTGGTCATGGACCATTAATCCAAGGCACCACTGAAAGTGTCCCAAGGCACCCCAGTGTGCCACGGCACACAGTTTGAGAACCACTGCTATATAGTATAGTAGAAAATACACCATAGTCATGTGCAGTATAATGTAACATATGTATAATGTACTGCATAGTAAAAGTTCACAGATTGGAAACTGATCCCAAGAGTTTAGGGTGGGCCCCACTGTGGGTTTCCCCTGTACACCTGAGGGCCAGTACAACCCTAACCGAGCCTCCTGTATAGAATGCAATGTGTCCCCCATGAACTCTGAGCCAATAAAGCAATATGTAGCAACACTGAATGAAGAACCTAATTAAAGTAAAAGCTGTTTAAGTGAGAAATGCATTTTCATTTTTTTTATTATGTATTATTTTTCCCCCAACCCTGGTCTTACACAAAGGGAAGATTTAAAACAAAAAAAAATGTAGGGAGATGACCTTGGAACCATCACCTGATGTTGGAGTATGTGGGTAGATGCTCATCTTAACAGCCACACACACTCCCCGATATGCTTAATATTTTCAATCTTCTTATATGTCACTTTATATCATGAACATGTAGGCTTAGGGAGAGTTGGGTTCTTTTTTCTAAATTGTTTTTTATATATACAATGTATATATACTTTATTCATTTATAATGCTTACTATATGCTAATCACTATTTCTTGATTCCTATATGTCAATTACGCATAAATAAAGTGCAAACATTCATCATTTAAAATCACAATGCATTATGGGTAAACTGATTTGCATATGCAAATTATGTTGACCGTAATGCATTATGATAAACTATATATATATATATATATATATATATAGATATATACACACACACACACACACACACACACACACACACACACACACACACTGCTTATATATATTCAAACATACATCTGCAGTATGGCGGTGTGGATAATGAAATGGTTATCATATATATAAATATATGTAGTAAATGCTATAGAGCAGTGGGTCACAAACTTCTTTGAATCCCGGCGCCCTAGAGTATCAGAATTTTTTTATTTTTTTTTACGGCACCCCTAGGCCAAAAGTTTCTTACTGAGAAATGTAGAAAGAAATATTACATTAAGTAAATTGTGTTTATATGTCATCCTCAGGTTCCAATGTGTGGTG
Source organism: Pseudophryne corroboree (assembly GCF_028390025.1). Lineage (NCBI taxonomy): Eukaryota > Metazoa > Chordata > Amphibia > Anura > Myobatrachidae > Pseudophryne > Pseudophryne corroboree. The sequence goes on from NW_026968356.1 coordinate 28,470, forward strand.
AGGGACAAGATTTGCTTCTGTTTGTCCACATATTTTATGATTGACAGCCACCAGCACTGGTTTTGCCTATTACATTGACCATAAATAATTTTAATTGGTCATGGACCATTAATCCAAGGCACCACTGAAAGTGTCCCAAGGCACCCCAGTGTGCCACGGCACACAGTTTGAGAACCACTGCTATATAGTATAGTAGAAAATACACCATAGTCATGTGCAGTATAATGTAACATATGTATAATGTACTGCATAGTAAAAGTTCACAGATTGGAAACTGATCCCAAGAGTTTAGGGTGGGCCCCACTGTGGGTTTCCCCTGTACACCTGAGGGCCAGTACAACCCTAACCCAGCCTCCTGTATAGAATGCAATGTGTCCCCCATGAACTCTGAGCCAATAAAGCAATATGTAGCAACACTGAATGAAGAACCTAATTAAAGTAAAAGCTGTTTAAGTGAGAAATGCATTTTCATTTTTTTTATTATGTATTATTTTTCCCCCAACCCTGGTCTTACACAAAGGGAAGATTTAAAACAAAAAAAAATGTAGGGAGATGACCTTGGAACCATCACCTGATGTTGGAGTATGTGGGTAGATGCTCATCTTAACAGCCACACACACTCCCCGATATGCTTAATATTTTCAATCTTCTTATATGTCACTTTATATCATGAACATGTAGGCTTAGGGAGAGTTGGGTTCTTTTTTCTAAATTGTTTTTTATATATACAATGTATATATACTTTATTCATTTATAATGCTTACTATATGCTAATCACTATTTCTTGATTCCTATATGTCAATTACGCATAAATAAAGTGCAAACATTCATCATTTAAAATCACAATGCATTATGGGTAAACTGATTTGCATATGCAAATTATGTTGACCGTAATGCATTATGATAAACTATATATATATATATATATATATATATATAGATATATACACACACACACACACACACACACACACACACACTGCTTATATATATTCAAACATACATCTGCAGTATGGCGGTGTGGATAATGAAATGGTTATCATATATATAAATATATGTAGTAAATGCTATAGAGCAGTGGGTCACAAACTTCTTTGAATCCCGGCGCCCTAGAGTATCAGAATTTTTTTATTTTTTTTTACGGCACCCCTAGGCCAAAAGTTTCTTACTGAGAAATGTAGAAAGAAATATTACATTAAGTAAATTGTGTTTATATGTCATCCTCAGGTTCCAATGTGTGGTGAGGGACAAGATTTGCTTCTGTTTGTCCACATATTTTATGATTGACAGCCACCAGCACTGGTTTTGCCTATTACATTGACCATAAATAATTTTAATTGGTCATGGACCATTAATCCAAGGCACCACTGAAAGTGTCCCAAGGCACCCCAGTGTGCCACGGCACACAGTTTGAGAACCACTGCTATATAGTATAGTAGAAAATACACCATAGTCATGTGCAGTATAATGTAACATATGTATAATGTACTGCATAGTAAAAGTTCACAGTTTGGAAACTGATCCCAAGAGTTTAGGGTGGGCCCCACTGTGGGTTTCCCCTGTACACCTGAGGGCCAGTACAACCCTAACCCAGCCTCCTGTATAGAATGCAATGTGTCCCCCATGGACTCTGAGCCAATAAAGCAATATGTAGCAACATTCATTCAGAAGAACCTAATAAAAGTAAAAGCTGTTTAAGTGAGAAATGCATTTTCATTTTTTTATGATGTATAATTTTTTCCCCAACCCCGGTCTTACACAAAGGGAAGATTTAAAACAAAAAAAAATGTAGGGAGATGACCTTGGAACCATCACCTGATGTTGGAGTATGATGGTAGATGTTCATCTTAACAGCCACACACACTCCCCAATATGCTAAATGTTTTCAATCTTCTTATATGTCACTTTATATCATGAACATGTAGGCTTAGGGAGAGTTGGGTTCTTTTTTCTAAATTGTTTTTTATATATACAATGTATATATACTTTATTCATTTATAATGCTTACTATATGCTAATCACTATTTCTTGATTCCTATATGTCAATTACGCATAAATAAAGTGCAAACATTCATCATTTAAAATCACAATGCATTATGGGTAAACTGATTTGCATATGCAAATTATGTTGACCGTAATGCATTATGATAAACTATATATATATATATATATATATACACACACACACACACACTGCTTATATATATTCAAACATACATCTACAGCAGGGGTGTCAAACTCAAATTCATCGGGGGCCACATCAGCAGTTTGGTCCCCATCAAAGGGCCGGTTGTATCTGTAGGTCTATCCAAAATTTACCGCTCCACCTGCCTTATATGTGCCCAGCCATCTGCCCCCTTTTAAAGTGCCCAGCCATGTGCCCCCTTTTATAGTGCCCAGCCATGTGCCCCCTTTTATAGTGCACAGGTCCCCATTTTACACATAGCGGCAGGCACAGGTCCCCATTTTACACATTGCGGCAGGCACAGGTCCCCATTTTACACATAGCGGCAGGTACAGGTCCCCATTTTACACATTGTGGCAGGCACAGGTCCCCATTTTACACATAGCGGCAGGTACAGGTCCCCATTTTACACATTGTGGCAGCACAGGTCCCCATTTTACACATTGTGGCAGGCACAGGTCCCCATTTTACACATAGCGGCAGGTACAGGTCCCCATTTTACACATTGTGGCAGGCACAGGTCCCCATTTTACACATTGCGGCAGGCACAGGTCCCCATTTTACACATAGCGGCAGGTACAGGTCCCCATTTTACACATTGTGGCAGGCACAGGTCCCCATTTTACACATAGCGGCAGGTACAGGTCCCCATTTTACACATTGTGGCAGGCACAGGTCCCCATTTTACACATTGTGGCAGGCACAGGTCCCCATTTTACACATAGCGGCAGGTACAGGTCCCCATTTTACACATTGTGGCAGGCACAGGTCCCCATTTTACACATTGTGGCAGGCACAGGTCCCCATTTTACACATAGCGTCAGGTACAGGTCCCCATTTTACACATTGTGGCAGGCACAGGTCCCCATTTTACACATTGTGGCAGGCACAGGTCCCCATTTTACACATAGCGGCAGGTACAGGTCCCCATTTTACACATTGTGGCAGGCACAGGTCCCCATTTTACACATAGCGGCAGGTACAGGTCCCCATTTTACACATTGTGGCAGGCACAGGTCCCCATTTTACACATAGCGGCAGGTACAGGTCCCCATTTTACACATTGTGGCAGGCACAGGTCCCCATTTTACACATTGTGGCAGGCACAGGTCCCCATTTTACACATAGCGGCAGGTACAGGTCCCCATTTTACACATTGTGGCAGGCACAGGTCCCCATTTTACACATTGTGGCAGGCACAGGTCCCCATTTTACACATTGCGGCAGGTGGTGGAAGGAGGGAGAGAGAGAGAAAGAGAGGAAGGGAGAGGGGCTGACTTACATTTGAAGCGGTTCTCGCCGCTCTTCAGCCGCCTCTCCCTCCTCGTCTGCGCGGCTCCCTTCTCCCTCCTCCGACGGGGTTTCGTTGAATGACGCGTTTGCGCCGTGACGTCACGACGCAATCGCGTCATTCCGCGAAACCCCGCCCCCCCCCCCAAGCTGGGCACTCGGGAGAAGGGGGTTTCATGGCGGCGGCACCGCGGGCCATCAGACGAGGTCTGGCGGGCCGGATTTGGCCCGCGGGCCTTGTCTTTGACACCCCTGATCTACAGTATGGCGGTGTGGATAATGAAATGGTTATCATTACTGCCTCACAGCACTGATTCCCACCATGGTCCTAACTGTGTGGAGTTTGTATATTCTCCTCATGTTCCCCTTTATAGTATATAATGTAATGAGCCTCCCCAGTGTTGGACTGGGGAATGAAAGGCCCACCGGCGGAATGCAGTGGCAGTTGGCCCATGCTTAAGTGGGTGGCTAGCATTTACAGTACAGATGGTGTAATGGTTAGCGTTGCTGCCTTACATCCCTGAGACACTAAGGTCATAGGTTCAATTCCCACCATGGACCTGAGTGTGTGGAATTTGTACATACTACACTTGCATGGGTATTCCAGGTTCCTGGTAGGTTAATTGTTTCCCAACAAAAACGTAGCACCTAGTGTATACATGGGCAGACTAGATGAGCCGCCAAGTGGTTCTTATCTGCCGTCACCATTAGAGAGCACATGTTATGATACCCTTGATAAATATATGTAGTAAATGCAATAGAGCAGTGGGTCACAAACTTCTTTGAATCCCGGCGCCCTAGAGTATCAGAATTTTTTTATTTTTTTTTACGGCACCCCTAGGCCAAAAGTTTCTTACTGAGAAATGTAGAAAGAAATATTACATTAAGTAAATTGTGTTTATATGTCATCCTCAGGTTCCAATGTGTGGTGAGGGACAAGATTTGCTTCTGTTTGTCCACATATTTTATGATTGACAGCCACCAGCACTGGTTTTGCCTATTACATTGACCATAAATAATTTTAATTGGTCATGGACCATTAATCCAAGGCACCACTGAAAGTGTCCCAAGGCACCCCAGTGTGCCACGGCACACAGTTTGAGAACCACTGCTATATAGTATAGTAGAAAATACACCATAGTCATGTGCAGTATAATGTAACATATGTATAATGTACTGCATAGTAAAAGTTCACAGATTGGAAACTGATCCCAAGAGTTTAGGGTGGGCCCCACTGTGGGTTTCCCCTGTACACCTGAGGGCCAGTACAACCCTAACCCAGCCTCCTGTATAGAATGCAATGTGTCCCCCATGAACTCTGAGCCAATAAAGCAATATGTAGCAACACTGAATGAAGAACCTAATTAAAGTAAAAGCTGTTTAAGTGAGAAATGCATTTTCATTTTTTTTATTATGTATTATTTTTCCCCCAACCCTGGTCTTACACAAAGGGAAGATTTAAAACAAAAAAAAATGTAGGGAGATGACCTTGGAACCATCACCTGATGTTGGAGTATGTGGGTAGATGCTCATCTTAACAGCCACACACACTCCCCGATATGCTTAATATTTTCAATCTTCTTATATGTCACTTTATATCATGAACATGTAGGCTTAGGGAGAGTTGGGTTCTTTTTTCTAAATTGTTTTTTATATATACAATGTATATATACTTTATTCATTTATAATGCTTACTATATGCTAATCACTATTTCTTGATTCCTATATGTCAATTACGCATAAATAAAGTGCAAACATTCATCATTTAAAATCACAATGCATTATGGGTAAACTGATTTGCATATGCAAATTATGTTGACCGTAATGCATTATGATAAACTATATATATATATATATATATATATATATAGATATATACACACACACACACACACACACACACACACACTGCTTATATATATTCAAACATACATCTGCAGTATGGCGGTGTGGATAATGAAATGGTTATCATATATATAAATATATGTAGTAAATGCTATAGAGCAGTGGGTCACAAACTTCTTTGAATCCCGGCGCCCTAGAGTATCAGAATTTTTTTATTTTTTTTTACGGCACCCCTAGGCCAAAAGTTTCTTACTGAGAAATGTAGAAAGAAATATTACATAAAGTAAATTGTGTTTATATGTCATCCTCAGGTTCCAATGTGTGGTGAGGGACAAGATTTGCTTCTGTTTGTCCACATATTTTATGATTGACAGCCACCAGCACTGGTTTTGCCTATTACATTGACCATAAATAATTTTAATTGGTCATGGACCATTAATCCAAGGCACCACTGAAAGTGTCCCAAGGCACCCCAGTGTGCCACGGCACACAGTTTGAGAACCACTGCTATATAGTATAGTAGAAAATACACCATAGTCATGTGCAGTATATTGTAACATATGTATAATGTACTGCATAGTAAAAGTTCACAGTTTGGAAACTGATCCCAAGAGTTTAGGGTGGGCCCCACTGTGGGTTTCCCCTGTACACCTGAGGGCCAGTACAACCCTAACCCAGCCTCCTGTATAGAATGCAATGTGTCCCCCATGGACTCTGAGCCAATAAAGCAATATGTAGCAACATTCATTCAGAAGAACCTAATAAAAGTAAAAGCTGTTTAAGTGAGAAATGCATTTTCATTTTTTTATGATGTATAATTTTTTCCCCAACCCCGGTCTTACACAAAGGGAAGATTTAAAACAAAAAAAAATGTAGGGAGATGACCTTGGAACCATCACCTGATGTTGGAGTATGATGGTAGATGTTCATCTTAACAGCCACACACACTCCCCAATATGCTAAATGTTTTCAATCTTCTTATATGTCACTTTATATCATGAACATGTAGGCTTAGGGAGAGTTGGGTTCTTTTTTCTAAATTGTTTTTTATATATACAATGTATATATACTTTATTCATTTATAATGCTTACTATATGCTAATCACTATTTCTTGATTCCTATATGTCAATTACGCATAAATAAAGTGCAAACATTCATCATTTAAAATCACAATGCATTATGGGTAAACTGATTTGCATATGCAAATTATGTTGACCGTAATGCATTATGATAAACTATATATATATATATATATATATACACACACACACACACTGCTTATATATATTCAAACATACATCTACAGCAGGGGTGTCAAACTCAAATTCATCGGGGGCCACATCAGCAGTTTGGTCCCCATCAAAGGGCCGGTTGTATCTGTAGGTCTATCCAAAATTTACCGCTCCACCTGCCTTATATGTGCCCAGCCATCTGCCCCCTTTTAAAGTGCCCAGCCATGTGCCCCCTTTTATAGTGCCCAGCCATGTGCCCCCTTTTATAGTGCACAGGTCCCCATTTTACACATTGCGGCAGGCACAGGTCCCCATTTTACACATTGCGGCAGGCACAGGTCCCCATTTTACACATAGCGGCAGGTACAGGTCCCCATTTTACACATTGTGGCAGGCACAGGTCCCCATTTTACACATAGCGGCAGGTACAGGTCCCCATTTTACACATTGTGGCAGCACAGGTCCCCATTTTACACATTGTGGCAGGCACAGGTCCCCATTTTACACATAGCGGCAGGTACAGGTCCCCATTTTACACATTGTGGCAGGCACAGGTCCCCATTTTACACATTGCGGCAGGCACAGGTCCCCATTTTACACATAGCGGCAGGTACAGGTCCCCATTTTACACATTGTGGCAGGCACAGGTCCCCATTTTACACATAGCGGCAGGTACAGGTCCCCATTTTACACATTGTGGCAGGCACAGGTCCCCATTTTACACATTGTGGCAGGCACAGGTCCCCATTTTACACATAGCGGCAGGTACAGGTCCCCATTTTACACATAGCGGCAGGTACAGGTCCCCATTTTACACATTGTGGCAGGCACAGGTCCCCATTTTACACATAGCGGCAGGTACAGGTCCCCATTTTACACATTGTGGCAGGCACAGGTCCCCATTTTACACATTGTGGCAGGCACAGGTCCCCATTTTACACATAGCGGCAGGTACAGGTCCCCATTTTACACATTGTGGCAGGCACAGGTCCCCATTTTACACATTGTGGCAGGCACAGGTCCCCATTTTACACATAGCGTCAGGTACAGGTCCCCATTTTACACATTGTGGCAGGCACAGGTCCCCATTTTACACATTGTGGCAGGCACAGGTCCCCATTTTACACATAGCGGCAGGTACAGGTCCCCATTTTACACATTGTGGCAGGCACAGGTCCCCATTTTACACATAGCGGCAGGTACAGGTCCCCATTTTACACATTGTGGCAGGCACAGGTCCCCATTTTACACATAGCGGCAGGTACAGGTCCCCATTTTACACATTGTGGCAGGCACAGGTCCCCATTTTACACATTGTGGCAGGCACAGGTCCCCATTTTACACATAGCGGCAGGTACAGGTCCCCATTTTACACATTGTGGCAGGCACAGGTCCCCATTTTACACATTGTGGCAGGCACAGGTCCCCATTTTACACATTGCGGCAGGTGGTGGAAGGAGGGAGAGAGAGAGAAAGAGAGGAAGGGAGAGGGGCTGACTTACATTTGAAGCGGTTCTCGCCGCTCTTCAGCCGCCTCTCCCTCCTCGTCTGCGCGGCTCCCTTCTCCCTCCTCCGACGGGGTTTCGTTGAATGACGCGTTTGCGCCGTGACGTCACGACGCAATCGCGTCATTCCGCGAAACCCCGCCCCCCCCCCCAAGCTGGGCACTCGGGAGAAGGGGGTTTCATGGCGGCGGCACCGCGGGCCATCAGACGAGGTCTGGCGGGCCGGATTTGGCCCGCGGGCCTTGTCTTTGACACCCCTGATCTACAGTATGGCGGTGTGGATAATGAAATGGTTATCATTACTGCCTCACAGCACTGATTCCCACCATGGTCCTAACTGTGTGGAGTTTGTATATTCTCCTCATGTTCCCCTTTATAGTATATAATGTAATGAGCCTCCCCAGTGTTGGACTGGGGAATGAAAGGCCCACCGGCGGAATGCAGTGGCAGTTGGCCCATGCTTAAGTGGGTGGCTAGCATTTACAGTACAGATGGTGTAATGGTTAGCGTTGCTGCCTTACATCCCTGAGACACTAAGGTCATAGGTTCAATTCCCACCATGGACCTGAGTGTGTGGAATTTGTACATACTACACTTGCATGGGTATTCCAGGTTCCTGGTAGGTTAATTGTTTCCCAACAAAAACGTAGCACCTAGTGTATACATGGGCAGACTAGATGAGCCGCCAAGTGGTTCTTATCTGCCGTCACCATTAGAGAGCACATGTTATGATACCCTTGATAAATATATGTAGTAAATGCTATAGAGCAGTGGGTCACAAACTTCTTTGAATCCCGGCGCCCTAGAGTATCAGAATTTTTTTATTTTTTTTTACGGCACCCCTAGGCCAAAAGTTTCTTACTGAGAAATGTAGAAAGAAATATTACATTAAGTAAATTGTGTTTATATGTCATCCTCAGGTTCCAATGTGTGGTGAGGGACAAGATTTGCTTCTGTTTGTCCACATATTTTATGATTGACAGCCACCAGCACTGGTTTTGCCTATTACATTGACCATAAATAATTTTAATTGGTCATGGACCATTAATCCAAGGCACCACTGAAAGTGTCCCAAGGCACCCCAGTGTGCCACGGCACACAGTTTGAGAACCACTGCTATATAGTATAGTAGAAAATACACCATAGTCATGTGCAGTATAATGTAACATATGTATAATGTACTGCATAGTAAAAGTTCACAGATTGGAAACTGATCCCAAGAGTTTAGGGTGGGCCCCACTGTGGGTTTCCCCTGTACACCTGAGGGCCAGTACAACCCTAACCGAGCCTCCTGTATAGAATGCAATGTGTCCCCCATGAACTCTGAGCCAATAAAGCAATATGTAGCAACACTGAATGAAGAACCTAATTAAAGTAAAAGCTGTTTAAGTGAGAAATGCATTTTCATTTTTTTTATTATGTATTATTTTTCCCCCAACCCTGGTCTTACACAAAGGGAAGATTTAAAACAAAAAAAAATGTAGGGAGATGACCTTGGAACCATCACCTGATGTTGGAGTATGTGGGTAGATGCTCATCTTAACAGCCACACACACTCCCCGATATGCTTAATATTTTCAATCTTCTTATATGTCACTTTATATCATGAACATGTAGGCTTAGGGAGAGTTGGGTTCTTTTTCTAAATTGTTTTTTATATATACAATGTATATATACTTTATTCATTTATAATGCTTACTATATGCTAATCACTATTTCTTGATTCCTATATGTCAATTACGCATAAATAAAGTGCAAACATTCATCATTTAAAATCACAATGCATTATGGGTAAACTGATTTGCATATGCAAATTATGTTGACCGTAATGCATTATGATAAACTATATATATATATATATATATATATATAGATATATACACACACACACACACACACACACACACACACACACACACACACACACACTGCTTATATATATTCAAACATACATCTGCAGTATGGCGGTGTGGATAATGAAATGGTTATCATATATATAAATATATGTAGTAAATGCTATAGAGCAGTGGGTCACAAACTTCTTTGAATCCCGGCGCCCTAGAGTATCAGAATTTTTTTATTTTTTTTTTACGGCACCCCTAGGCCAAAAGTTTCTTACTGAGAAATGTAGAAAGAAATATTACATTAAGTAAATTGTGTTTATATGTCATCCTCAGGTTCCAATGTGTGGTGAGGGACAAGATTTGCTTCTGTTTGTCCACATATTTTATGATTGACAGCCACCAGCACTGGTTTTGCCTATTACATTGACCATAAATAATTTTAATTGGTCATGGACCATTAATCCAAGGCACCACTGAAAGTGTCCCAAGGCACCCCAGTGTGCCACGGCACACAGTTTGAGAACCACTGCTATATAGTATAGTAGAAAATACACCATAGTCATGTGCAGTATAATGTAACATATGTATAATGTACTGCATAGTAAAAGTTCACAGATTGGAAACTGATCCCAAGAGTTTAGGGTGGGCCCCACTGTGGGTTTCCCCTGTACACCTGAGGGCCAGTACAACCCTAACCCAGCCTCCTGTATAGAATGCAATGTGTCCCCCATGAACTCTGAGCCAATAAAGCAATATGTAGCAACACTGAATGAAGAACCTAATTAAAGTAAAAGCTGTTTAAGTGAGAAATGCATTTTCATTTTTTTTATTATGTATTATTTTTCCCCCAACCCTGGTCTTACACAAAGGGAAGATTTAAAACAAAAAAAAATGTAGGGAGATGACCTTGGAACCATCACCTGATGTTGGAGTATGTGGGTAGATGCTCATCTTAACAGCCACACACACTCCCCGATATGCTTAATATTTTCAATCTTCTTATATGTCACTTTATATCATGAACATGTAGGCTTAGGGAGAGTTGGGTTCTTTTTTCTAAATTGTTTTTTATATATACAATGTATATATACTTTATTCATTTATAATGCTTACTATATGCTAATCACTATTTCTTGATTCCTATATGTCAATTACGCATAAATAAAGTGCAAACATTCATCATTTAAAATCACAATGCATTATGGGTAAACTGATTTGCATATGCAAATTATGTTGACCGTAATGCATTATGATAAACTATATATATATATATATATATATATATATAGATATATACACACACACACACACACACACACACACACACTGCTTATATATATTCAAACATACATCTGCAGTATGGCGGTGTGGATAATGAAATGGTTATCATATATATAAATATATGTAGTAAATGCTATAGAGCAGTGGGTCACAAACTTCTTTGAATCCCGGCGCCCTAGAGTATCAGAATTTTTTTATTTTTTTTTACGGCACCCCTAGGCCAAAAGTTTCTTACTGAGAAATGTAGAAAGAAATATTACATTAAGTAAATTGTGTTTATATGTCATCCTCAGGTTCCAATGTGTGGTGAGGGACAAGATTTGCTTCTGTTTGTCCACATATTTTATGATTGACAGCCACCAGCACTGGTTTTGCCTATTACATTGACCATAAATAATTTTAATTGGTCATGGACCATTAATCCAAGGCACCACTGAAAGTGTCCCAAGGCACCCCAGTGTGCCACGGCACACAGTTTGAGAACCACTGCTATATAGTATAGTAGAAAATACACCATAGTCATGTGCAGTATAATGTAACATATGTATAATGTACTGCATAGTAAAAGTTCACAGTTTGGAAACTGATCCCAAGAGTTTAGGGTGGGCCCCACTGTGGGTTTCCCCTGTACACCTGAGGGCCAGTACAACCCTAACCCAGCCTCCTGTATAGAATGCAATGTGTCCCCCATGGACTCTGAGCCAATAAAGCAATATGTAGCAACATTCATTCAGAAGAACCTAATAAAAGTAAAAGCTGTTTAAGTGAGAAATGCATTTTCATTTTTTTATGATGTATAATTTTTTCCCCAACCCCGGTCTTACACAAAGGGAAGATTTAAAACAAAAAAAAATGTAGGGAGATGACCTTGGAACCATCACCTGATGTTGGAGTATGATGGTAGATGTTCATCTTAACAGCCACACACACTCCCCAATATGCTAAATGTTTTCAATCTTCTTATATGTCACTTTATATCATGAACATGTAGGCTTAGGGAGAGTTGGGTTCTTTTTTCTAAATTGTTTTTTATATATACAATGTATATATACTTTATTCATTTATAATGCTTACTATATGCTAATCACTATTTCTTGATTCCTATATGTCAATTACGCATAAATAAAGTGCAAACATTCATCATTTAAAATCACAATGCATTATGGGTAAACTGATTTGCATATGCAAATTATGTTGACCGTAATGCATTATGATAAACTATATATATATATATATATATATACACACACACACACACACTGCTTATATATATTCAAACATACATCTACAGCAGGGGTGTCAAACTCAAATTCATCGGGGGCCACATCAGCAGTTTGGTCCCCATCAAAGGGCCGGTTGTATCTGTAGGTCTATCCAAAATTTACCGCTCCACCTGCCTTATATGTGCCCAGCCATCTGCCCCCTTTTAAAGTGCCCAGCCATGTGCCCCCTTTTATAGTGCCCAGCCATGTGCCCCCTTTTATAGTGCACAGGTCCCCATTTTACACATAGCGGCAGGCACAGGTCCCCATTTTACACATTGCGGCAGGCACAGGTCCCCATTTTACACATAGCGGCAGGTACAGGTCCCCATTTTACACATTGTGGCAGGCACAGGTCCCCATTTTACACATAGCGGCAGGTACAGGTCCCCATTTTACACATTGTGGCAGCACAGGTCCCCATTTTACACATTGTGGCAGGCACAGGTCCCCATTTTACACATAGCGGCAGGTACAGGTCCCCATTTTACACATTGTGGCAGGCACAGGTCCCCATTTTACACATTGCGGCAGGTGGTGGAAGGAGGGAGAGAGAGAGAAAGAGAGGAAGGGAGAGGGGCTGACTTACATTTGAAGCGGTTCTCGCCGCTCTTCAGCCGCCTCTCCCTCCTCGTCTGCGCGGCTCCCTTCTCCCTCCTCCGACGGGGTTTCGTTGAATGACGCGTTTGCGCCGTGACGTCACGACGCAATCGCGTCATTACGCGAAACCCCGCCCCCCCCCCCAAGCTGGGCACTCGGGAGAAGGGGGTTTCATGGCGGCGGCACCGCGGGCCATCAGACGAGGTCTGGCGGGCCGGATTTGGCCCGCGGGCCTTGTCTTTGACACCCCTGATCTACAGTATGGCGGTGTGGATAATGAAATGGTTATCATTACTGCCTCACAGCACTGATTCCCACCATGGTCCTAACTGTGTGGAGTTTGTATATTCTCATGTTCCCCTTTATAGTATATAATGTAATGAGCCTCCCCAGTGTTGGACTGGGGAATGAAAGGCCCACCGGCGGAATGCAGTGGCAGTTGGCCCATGCTTAAGTGGGTGGCTAGCATTTACAGTACAGATGGTGTAATGGTTAGCGTTGCTGCCTTACATCCCTGAGACACTAAGGTCATAGGTTCAATTCCCACCATGGACCTGAGTGTGTGGAATTTGTACATACTACACTTGCATGGGTATTCCAGGTTCCTGGTAGGTTAATTGTTTCCCAACAAAAACGTAGCACCTAGTGTATACATGGGCAGACTAGATGAGCCGCCAAGTGGTTCTTATCTGCCGTCACCATTAGAGAGCACATGTTATGATACCCTTGATAAATATATGTAGTAAATGCTATAGAGCAGTGGGTCACAAACTTCTTTGAATCCCGGCGCCCTAGAGTATCAGAATTTTTTTATTTTTTTTTACGGCACCCCTAGGCCAAAAGTTTCTTACTGAGAAATGTAGAAAGAAATATTACATTAAGTAAATTGTGTTTATATGTCATCCTCAGGTTCCAATGTGTGGTGAGGGACAAGATTTGCTTCTGTTTGTCCACATATTTTATGATTGACAGCCACCAGCACTGGTTTTGCCTATTACATTGACCATAAATAATTTTAATTGGTCATGGACCATTAATCCAAGGCACCACTGAAAGTGTCCCAAGGCACCCCAGTGTGCCACGGCACACAGTTTGAGAACCACTGCTATATAGTATAGTAGAAAATACACCATAGTCATGTGCAGTATAATGTAACATATGTATAATGTACTGCATAGTAAAAGTTCACAGATTGGAAACTGATCCCAAGAGTTTAGGGTGGGCCCCACTGTGGGTTTCCCCTGTACACCTGAGGGCCAGTACAACCCTAACCCAGCCTCCTGTATAGAATGCAATGTGTCCCCCATGAACTCTGAGCCAATAAAGCAATATGTAGCAACACTGAATGAAGAACCTAATTAAAGTAAAAGCTGTTTAAGTGAGAAATGCATTTTCATTTTTTTTATTATGTATTATTTTTCCCCCAACCCTGGTCTTACACAAAGGGAAGATTTAAAACAAAAAAAAATGTAGGGAGATGACCTTGGAACCATCACCTGATGTTGGAGTATGTGGGTAGATGCTCATCTTAACAGCCACACACACTCCCCGATATGCTTAATATTTTCAATCTTCTTATATGTCACTTTATATCATGAACATGTAGGCTTAGGGAGAGTTGGGTTCTTTTTTCTAAATTGTTTTTTATATATACAATGTATATATACTTTATTCATTTATAATGCTTACTATATGCTAATCACTATTTCTTGATTCCTATATGTCAATTACGCATAAATAAAGTGCAAACATTCATCATTTAAAATCACAATGCATTATGGGTAAACTGATTTGCATATGCAAATTATGTTGACCGTAATGCATTATGATAAACTATATATATATATATATATATATATATATAGATATATACACACACACACACACACACACACACACACACTGCTTATATATATTCAAACATACATCTGCAGTATGGCGGTGTGGATAATGAAATGGTTATCATATATATAAATATATGTAGTAAATGCTATAGAGCAGTGGGTCACAAACTTCTTTGAATCCCGGCGCCCTAGAGTATCAGAATTTTTTTATTTTTTTTTACGGCACCCCTAGGCCAAAAGTTTCTTACTGAGAAATGTAGAAAGAAATATTACATAAAGTAAATTGTGTTTATATGTCATCCTCAGGTTCCAATGTGTGGTGAGGGACAAGATTTGCTTCTGTTTGTCCACATATTTTATGATTGACAGCCACCAGCACTGGTTTTGCCTATTACATTGACCATAAATAATTTTAATTGGTCATGGACCATTAATCCAAGGCACCACTGAAAGTGTCCCAAGGCACCCCAGTGTGCCACGGCACACAGTTTGAGAACCACTGCTATATAGTATAGTAGAAAATACACCATAGTCATGTGCAGTATATTGTAACATATGTATAATGTACTGCATAGTAAAAGTTCACAGTTTGGAAACTGATCCCAAGAGTTTAGGGTGGGCCCCACTGTGGGTTTCCCCTGTACACCTGAGGGCCAGTACAACCCTAACCCAGCCTCCTGTATAGAATGCAATGTGTCCCCCATGGACTCTGAGCCAATAAAGCAATATGTAGCAACATTCATTCAGAAGAACCTAATAAAAGTAAAAGCTGTTTAAGTGAGAAATGCATTTTCATTTTTTTATGATGTATAATTTTTTCCCCAACCCCGGTCTTACACAAAGGGAAGATTTAAAACAAAAAAAAATGTAGGGAGATGACCTTGGAACCATCACCTGATGTTGGAGTATGATGGTAGATGTTCATCTTAACAGCCACACACACTCCCCAATATGCTAAATGTTTTCAATCTTCTTATATGTCACTTTATATCATGAACATGTAGGCTTAGGGAGAGTTGGGTTCTTTTTTCTAAATTGTTTTTTATATATACAATGTATATATACTTTATTCATTTATAATGCTTACTATATGCTAATCACTATTTCTTGATTCCTATATGTCAATTACGCATAAATAAAGTGCAAACATTCATCATTTAAAATCACAATGCATTATGGGTAAACTGATTTGCATATGCAAATTATGTTGACCGTAATGCATTATGATAAACTATATATATATATATATATATATACACACACACACACACTGCTTATATATATTCAAACATACATCTACAGCAGGGGTGTCAAACTCAAATTCATCGGGGGCCACATCAGCAGTTTGGTCCCCATCAAAGGGCCGGTTGTATCTGTAGGTCTATCCAAAATTTACCGCTCCACCTGCCTTATATGTGCCCAGCCATCTGCCCCCTTTTAAAGTGCCCAGCCATGTGCCCCCTTTTATAGTGCCCAGCCATGTGCCCCCTTTTATAGTGCACAGGTCCCCATTTTACACATTGCGGCAGGCACAGGTCCCCATTTTACACATTGCGGCAGGCACAGGTCCCCATTTTACACATAGCGGCAGGTACAGGTCCCCATTTTACACATTGTGGCAGGCACAGGTCCCCATTTTACACATAGCGGCAGGTACAGGTCCCCATTTTACACATTGTGGCAGCACAGGTCCCCATTTTACACATTGTGGCAGGCACAGGTCCCCATTTTACACATAGCGGCAGGTACAGGTCCCCATTTTACACATTGTGGCAGGCACAGGTCCCCATTTTACACATTGCGGCAGGCACAGGTCCCCATTTTACACATAGCGGCAGGTACAGGTCCCCATTTTACACATTGTGGCAGGCACAGGTCCCCATTTTACACATAGCGGCAGGTACAGGTCCCCATTTTACACATTGTGGCAGGCACAGGTCCCCATTTTACACATTGTGGCAGGCACAGGTCCCCATTTTACACATAGCGGCAGGTACAGGTCCCCATTTTACACATAGCGGCAGGTACAGGTCCCCATTTTACACATTGTGGCAGGCACAGGTCCCCATTTTACACATAGCGGCAGGTACAGGTCCCCATTTTACACATTGTGGCAGGCACAGGTCCCCATTTTACACATTGTGGCAGGCACAGGTCCCCATTTTACACATAGCGGCAGGTACAGGTCCCCATTTTACACATTGTGGCAGGCACAGGTCCCCATTTTACACATTGTGGCAGGCACAGGTCCCCATTTTACACATAGCGTCAGGTACAGGTCCCCATTTTACACATTGTGGCAGGCACAGGTCCCCATTTTACACATTGTGGCAGGCACAGGTCCCCATTTTACACATAGCGGCAGGTACAGGTCCCCATTTTACACATTGTGGCAGGCACAGGTCCCCATTTTACACATAGCGGCAGGTACAGGTCCCCATTTTACACATTGTGGCAGGCACAGGTCCCCATTTTACACATAGCGGCAGGTACAGGTCCCCATTTTACACATTGTGGCAGGCACAGGTCCCCATTTTACACATTGTGGCAGGCACAGGTCCCCATTTTACACATAGCGGCAGGTACAGGTCCCCATTTTACACATTGTGGCAGGCACAGGTCCCCATTTTACACATTGTGGCAGGCACAGGTCCCCATTTTACACATTGCGGCAGGTGGTGGAAGGAGGGAGAGAGAGAGAAAGAGAGGAAGGGAGAGGGGCTGACTTACATTTGAAGCGGTTCTCGCCGCTCTTCAGCCGCCTCTCCCTCCTCGTCTGCGCGGCTCCCTTCTCCCTCCTCCGACGGGGTTTCGTTGAATGACGCGTTTGCGCCGTGACGTCACGACGCAATCGCGTCATTCCGCGAAACCCCGCCCCCCCCCCCAAGCTGGGCACTCGGGAGAAGGGGGTTTCATGGCGGCGGCACCGCGGGCCATCAGACGAGGTCTGGCGGGCCGGATTTGGCCCGCGGGCCTTGTCTTTGACACCCCTGATCTACAGTATGGCGGTGTGGATAATGAAATGGTTATCATTACTGCCTCACAGCACTGATTCCCACCATGGTCCTAACTGTGTGGAGTTTGTATATTCTCCTCATGTTCCCCTTTATAGTATATAATGTAATGAGCCTCCCCAGTGTTGGACTGGGGAATGAAAGGCCCACCGGCGGAATGCAGTGGCAGTTGGCCCATGCTTAAGTGGGTGGCTAGCATTTACAGTACAGATGGTGTAATGGTTAGCGTTGCTGCCTTACATCCCTGAGACACTAAGGTCATAGGTTCAATTCCCACCATGGACCTGAGTGTGTGGAATTTGTACATACTACACTTGCATGGGTATTCCAGGTTCCTGGTAGGTTAATTGTTTCCCAACAAAAACGTAGCACCTAGTGTATACATGGG
Organism: Pseudophryne corroboree; assembly: GCF_028390025.1. Classification (NCBI taxonomy): domain Eukaryota; kingdom Metazoa; phylum Chordata; class Amphibia; order Anura; family Myobatrachidae; genus Pseudophryne; species Pseudophryne corroboree. The sequence continues at coordinate 46,761 of NW_026968356.1, forward strand.
CAGACTAGATGAGCCGCCAAGTGGTTCTTATCTGCCGTCACCATTAGAGAGCACATGTTATGATACCCTTGATAAATATATGTAGTAAATGCTATAGAGCAGTGGGTCACAAACTTCTTTGAATCCCGGCGCCCTAGAGTATCAGAATTTTTTTATTTTTTTTTACGGCACCCCTAGGCCAAAAGTTTCTTACTGAGAAATGTAGAAAGAAATATTACATTAAGTAAATTGTGTTTATATGTCATCCTCAGGTTCCAATGTGTGGTGAGGGACAAGATTTGCTTCTGTTTGTCCACATATTTTATGATTGACAGCCACCAGCACTGGTTTTGCCTATTACATTGACCATAAATAATTTTAATTGGTCATGGACCATTAATCCAAGGCACCACTGAAAGTGTCCCAAGGCACCCCAGTGTGCCACGGCACACAGTTTGAGAACCACTGCTATATAGTATAGTAGAAAATACACCATAGTCATGTGCAGTATAATGTAACATATGTATAATGTACTGCATAGTAAAAGTTCACAGATTGGAAACTGATCCCAAGAGTTTAGGGTGGGCCCCACTGTGGGTTTCCCCTGTACACCTGAGGGCCAGTACAACCCTAACCGAGCCTCCTGTATAGAATGCAATGTGTCCCCCATGAACTCTGAGCCAATAAAGCAATATGTAGCAACACTGAATGAAGAACCTAATTAAAGTAAAAGCTGTTTAAGTGAGAAATGCATTTTCATTTTTTTTATTATGTATTATTTTTCCCCCAACCCTGGTCTTACACAAAGGGAAGATTTAAAACAAAAAAAAATGTAGGGAGATGACCTTGGAACCATCACCTGATGTTGGAGTATGTGGGTAGATGCTCATCTTAACAGCCACACACACTCCCCGATATGCTTAATATTTTCAATCTTCTTATATGTCACTTTATATCATGAACATGTAGGCTTAGGGAGAGTTGGGTTCTTTTTTCTAAATTGTTTTTTATATATACAATGTATATATACTTTATTCATTTATAATGCTTACTATATGCTAATCACTATTTCTTGATTCCTATATGTCAATTACGCATAAATAAAGTGCAAACATTCATCATTTAAAATCACAATGCATTATGGGTAAACTGATTTGCATATGCAAATTATGTTGACCGTAATGCATTATGATAAACTATATATATATATATATATATATATATAGATATATACACACACACACACACACACACACACACACACACACACACACACACACTGCTTATATATATTCAAACATACATCTGCAGTATGGCGGTGTGGATAATGAAATGGTTATCATATATATAAATATATGTAGTAAATGCTATAGAGCAGTGGGTCACAAACTTCTTTGAATCCCGGCGCCCTAGAGTATCAGAATTTTTTTATTTTTTTTTACGGCACCCCTAGGCCAAAAGTTTCTTACTGAGAAATGTAGAAAGAAATATTACATTAAGTAAATTGTGTTTATATGTCATCCTCAGGTTCCAATGTGTGGTGAGGGACAAGATTTGCTTCTGTTTGTCCACATATTTTATGATTGACAGCCACCAGCACTGGTTTTGCCTATTACATTGACCATAAATAATTTTAATTGGTCATGGACCATTAATCCAAGGCACCACTGAAAGTGTCCCAAGGCACCCCAGTGTGCCACGGCACACAGTTTGAGAACCACTGCTATATAGTATAGTAGAAAATACACCATAGTCATGTGCAGTATAATGTAACATATGTATAATGTACTGCATAGTAAAAGTTCACAGATTGGAAACTGATCCCAAGAGTTTAGGGTGGGCCCCACTGTGGGTTTCCCCTGTACACCTGAGGGCCAGTACAACCCTAACCCAGCCTCCTGTATAGAATGCAATGTGTCCCCCATGAACTCTGAGCCAATAAAGCAATATGTAGCAACACTGAATGAAGAACCTAATTAAAGTAAAAGCTGTTTAAGTGAGAAATGCATTTTCATTTTTTTTATTATGTATTATTTTTCCCCCAACCCTGGTCTTACACAAAGGGAAGATTTAAAACAAAAAAAAATGTAGGGAGATGACCTTGGAACCATCACCTGATGTTGGAGTATGTGGGTAGATGCTCATCTTAACAGCCACACACACTCCCCGATATGCTTAATATTTTCAATCTTCTTATATGTCACTTTATATCATGAACATGTAGGCTTAGGGAGAGTTGGGTTCTTTTTTCTAAATTGTTTTTTATATATACAATGTATATATACTTTATTCATTTATAATGCTTACTATATGCTAATCACTATTTCTTGATTCCTATATGTCAATTACGCATAAATAAAGTGCAAACATTCATCATTTAAAATCACAATGCATTATGGGTAAACTGATTTGCATATGCAAATTATGTTGACCGTAATGCATTATGATAAACTATATATATATATATATATATATATATATAGATATATACACACACACACACACACACACACACACACACTGCTTATATATATTCAAACATACATCTGCAGTATGGCGGTGTGGATAATGAAATGGTTATCATATATATAAATATATGTAGTAAATGCTATAGAGCAGTGGGTCACAAACTTCTTTGAATCCCGGCGCCCTAGAGTATCAGAATTTTTTTATTTTTTTTTACGGCACCCCTAGGCCAAAAGTTTCTTACTGAGAAATGTAGAAAGAAATATTACATTAAGTAAATTGTGTTTATATGTCATCCTCAGGTTCCAATGTGTGGTGAGGGACAAGATTTGCTTCTGTTTGTCCACATATTTTATGATTGACAGCCACCAGCACTGGTTTTGCCTATTACATTGACCATAAATAATTTTAATTGGTCATGGACCATTAATCCAAGGCACCACTGAAAGTGTCCCAAGGCACCCCAGTGTGCCACGGCACACAGTTTGAGAACCACTGCTATATAGTATAGTAGAAAATACACCATAGTCATGTGCAGTATAATGTAACATATGTATAATGTACTGCATAGTAAAAGTTCACAGTTTGGAAACTGATCCCAAGAGTTTAGGGTGGGCCCCACTGTGGGTTTCCCCTGTACACCTGAGGGCCAGTACAACCCTAACCCAGCCTCCTGTATAGAATGCAATGTGTCCCCCATGGACTCTGAGCCAATAAAGCAATATGTAGCAACATTCATTCAGAAGAACCTAATAAAAGTAAAAGCTGTTTAAGTGAGAAATGCATTTTCATTTTTTTATGATGTATAATTTTTTCCCCAACCCCGGTCTTACACAAAGGGAAGATTTAAAACAAAAAAAAATGTAGGGAGATGACCTTGGAACCATCACCTGATGTTGGAGTATGATGGTAGATGTTCATCTTAACAGCCACACACACTCCCCAATATGCTAAATGTTTTCAATCTTCTTATATGTCACTTTATATCATGAACATGTAGGCTTAGGGAGAGTTGGGTTCTTTTTTCTAAATTGTTTTTTATATATACAATGTATATATACTTTATTCATTTATAATGCTTACTATATGCTAATCACTATTTCTTGATTCCTATATGTCAATTACGCATAAATAAAGTGCAAACATTCATCATTTAAAATCACAATGCATTATGGGTAAACTGATTTGCATATGCAAATTATGTTGACCGTAATGCATTATGATAAACTATATATATATATATATATATATACACACACACACACACACTGCTTATATATATTCAAACATACATCTACAGCAGGGGTGTCAAACTCAAATTCATCGGGGGCCACATCAGCAGTTTGGTCCCCATCAAAGGGCCGGTTGTATCTGTAGGTCTATCCAAAATTTACCGCTCCACCTGCCTTATATGTGCCCAGCCATCTGCCCCCTTTTAAAGTGCCCAGCCATGTGCCCCCTTTTATAGTGCCCAGCCATGTGCCCCCTTTTATAGTGCACAGGTCCCCATTTTACACATAGCGGCAGGCACAGGTCCCCATTTTACACATTGCGGCAGGCACAGGTCCCCATTTTACACATAGCGGCAGGTACAGGTCCCCATTTTACACATTGTGGCAGGCACAGGTCCCCATTTTACACATAGCGGCAGGTACAGGTCCCCATTTTACACATTGTGGCAGCACAGGTCCCCATTTTACACATTGTGGCAGGCACAGGTCCCCATTTTACACATAGCGGCAGGTACAGGTCCCCATTTTACACATTGTGGCAGGCACAGGTCCCCATTTTACACATTGCGGCAGGTGGTGGAAGGAGGGAGAGAGAGAGAAAGAGAGGAAGGGAGAGGGGCTGACTTACATTTGAAGCGGTTCTCGCCGCTCTTCAGCCGCCTCTCCCTCCTCGTCTGCGCGGCTCCCTTCTCCCTCCTCCGACGGGGTTTCGTTGAATGACGCGTTTGCGCCGTGACGTCACGACGCAATCGCGTCATTACGCGAAACCCCGCCCCCCCCCCCCAAGCTGGGCACTCGGGAGAAGGGGGTTTCATGGCGGCGGCACCGCGGGCCATCAGACGAGGTCTGGCGGGCCGGATTTGGCCCGCGGGCCTTGTCTTTGACACCCCTGATCTACAGTATGGCGGTGTGGATAATGAAATGGTTATCATTACTGCCTCACAGCACTGATTCCCACCATGGTCCTAACTGTGTGGAGTTTGTATATTCTCATGTTCCCCTTTATAGTATATAATGTAATGAGCCTCCCCAGTGTTGGACTGGGGAATGAAAGGCCCACCGGCGGAATGCAGTGGCAGTTGGCCCATGCTTAAGTGGGTGGCTAGCATTCACAGTACAGATGGTGTAATGGTTAGCGTTGCTGCGTTACATCCCTGAGACACTAAGGTCATAGGTTCAATTCCCACCATGGACCTGAGTGTGTGGAATTTGTACATACTACACTTGCATGGGTATTCCAGGTTCCTGGTAGGTTAATTGTTTCCCAACAAAAACGTAGCACCTAGTGTATACATGGGCAGACTAGATGAGCCGCCAAGTGGTTCTTATCTGCCGTCACCATTAGAGAGCACATGTTATGATACCCTTGATAAATATATGTAGTAAATGCTATAGAGCAGTGGGTCACAAACTTCTTTGAATCCCGGCGCCCTAGAGTATCAGAATTTTTTTATTTTTTTTTACGGCACCCCTAGGCCAAAAGTTTCTTACTGAGAAATGTAGAAAGAAATATTACATTAAGTAAATTGTGTTTATATGTCATCCTCAGGTTCCAATGTGTGGTGAGGGACAAGATTTGCTTCTGTTTGTCCACATATTTTATGATTGACAGCCACCAGCACTGGTTTTGCCTATTACATTGACCATAAATAATTTTAATTGGTCATGGACCATTAATCCAAGGCACCACTGAAAGTGTCCCAAGGCACCCCAGTGTGCCACGGCACACAGTTTGAGAACCACTGCTATATAGTATAGTAGAAAATACACCATAGTCATGTGCAGTATAATGTAACATATGTATAATGTACTGCATAGTAAAAGTTCACAGATTGGAAACTGATCCCAAGAGTTTAGGGTGGGCCCCACTGTGGGTTTCCCCTGTACACCTGAGGGCCAGTACAACCCTAACCCAGCCTCCTGTATAGAATGCAATGTGTCCCCCATGAACTCTGAGCCAATAAAGCAATATGTAGCAACACTGAATGAAGAACCTAATTAAAGTAAAAGCTGTTTAAGTGAGAAATGCATTTTCATTTTTTTTATTATGTATTATTTTTCCCCCAACCCTGGTCTTACACAAAGGGAAGATTTAAAACAAAAAAAAATGTAGGGAGATGACCTTGGAACCATCACCTGATGTTGGAGTATGTGGGTAGATGCTCATCTTAACAGCCACACACACTCCCCGATATGCTTAATATTTTCAATCTTCTTATATGTCACTTTATATCATGAACATGTAGGCTTAGGGAGAGTTGGGTTCTTTTTTCTAAATTGTTTTTTATATATACAATGTATATATACTTTATTCATTTATAATGCTTACTATATGCTAATCACTATTTCTTGATTCCTATATGTCAATTACGCATAAATAAAGTGCAAACATTCATCATTTAAAATCACAATGCATTATGGGTAAACTGATTTGCATATGCAAATTATGTTGACCGTAATGCATTATGATAAACTATATATATATATATATATATATATATATATATAGATATATACACACACACACACACACACACACACACACACACACACACACTGCTTATATATATTCAAACATACATCTGCAGTATGGCGGTGTGGATAATGAAATGGTTATCATATATATAAATATATGTAGTAAATGCTATAGAGCAGTGGGTCACAAACTTCTTTGAATCCCGGCGCCCTAGAGTATCAGAATTTTTTTATTTTTTTTTACGGCACCCCTAGGCCAAAAGTTTCTTACTGAGAAATGTAGAAAGAAATATTACATAAAGTAAATTGTGTTTATATGTCATCCTCAGGTTCCAATGTGTGGTGAGGGACAAGATTTGCTTCTGTTTGTCCACATATTTTATGATTGACAGCCACCAGCACTGGTTTTGCCTATTACATTGACCATAAATAATTTTAATTGGTCATGGACCATTAATCCAAGGCACCACTGAAAGTGTCCCAAGGCACCCCAGTGTGCCACGGCACACAGTTTGAGAACCACTGCTATATAGTATAGTAGAAAATACACCATAGTCATGTGCAGTATATTGTAACATATGTATAATGTACTGCATAGTAAAAGTTCACAGTTTGGAAACTGATCCCAAGAGTTTAGGGTGGGCCCCACTGTGGGTTTCCCCTGTACACCTGAGGGCCAGTACAACCCTAACCCAGCCTCCTGTATAGAATGCAATGTGTCCCCCATGGACTCTGAGCCAATAAAGCAATATGTAGCAACATTCATTCAGAAGAACCTAATAAAAGTAAAAGCTGTTTAAGTGAGAAATGCATTTTCATTTTTTTATGATGTATAATTTTTTCCCCAACCCCGGTCTTACACAAAGGGAAGATTTAAAACAAAAAAAAATGTAGGGAGATGACCTTGGAACCATCACCTGATGTTGGAGTATGATGGTAGATGTTCATCTTAACAGCCACACACACTCCCCAATATGCTAAATGTTTTCAATCTTCTTATATGTCACTTTATATCATGAACATGTAGGCTTAGGGAGAGTTGGGTTCTTTTTTCTAAATTGTTTTTTATATATACAATGTATATATACTTTATTCATTTATAATGCTTACTATATGCTAATCACTATTTCTTGATTCCTATATGTCAATTACGCATAAATAAAGTGCAAACATTCATCATTTAAAATCACAATGCATTATGGGTAAACTGATTTGCATATGCAAATTATGTTGACCGTAATGCATTATGATAAACTATATATATATATATATATATATACACACACACACACACTGCTTATATATATTCAAACATACATCTACAGCAGGGGTGTCAAACTCAAATTCATCGGGGGCCACATCAGCAGTTTGGTCCCCATCAAAGGGCCGGTTGTATCTGTAGGTCTATCCAAAATTTACCGCTCCACCTGCCTTATATGTGCCCAGCCATCTGCCCCCTTTTAAAGTGCCCAGCCATGTGCCCCCTTTTATAGTGCCCAGCCATGTGCCCCCTTTTATAGTGCACAGGTCCCCATTTTACACATTGCGGCAGGCACAGGTCCCCATTTTACACATTGCGGCAGGCACAGGTCCCCATTTTACACATAGCGGCAGGTACAGGTCCCCATTTTACACATTGTGGCAGGCACAGGTCCCCATTTTACACATAGCGGCAGGTACAGGTCCCCATTTTACACATTGTGGCAGCACAGGTCCCCATTTTACACATTGTGGCAGGCACAGGTCCCCATTTTACACATAGCGGCAGGTACAGGTCCCCATTTTACACATTGTGGCAGGCACAGGTCCCCATTTTACACATTGCGGCAGGCACAGGTCCCCATTTTACACATAGCGGCAGGTACAGGTCCCCATTTTACACATTGTGGCAGGCACAGGTCCCCATTTTACACATAGCGGCAGGTACAGGTCCCCATTTTACACATTGTGGCAGGCACAGGTCCCCATTTTACACATTGTGGCAGGCACAGGTCCCCATTTTACACATAGCGGCAGGTACAGGTCCCCATTTTACACATAGCGGCAGGTACAGGTCCCCATTTTACACATTGTGGCAGGCACAGGTCCCCATTTTACACATAGCGGCAGGTACAGGTCCCCATTTTACACATTGTGGCAGGCACAGGTCCCCATTTTACACATTGTGGCAGGCACAGGTCCCCATTTTACACATAGCGGCAGGTACAGGTCCCCATTTTACACATTGTGGCAGGCACAGGTCCCCATTTTACACATTGTGGCAGGCACAGGTCCCCATTTTACACATAGCGTCAGGTACAGGTCCCCATTTTACACATTGTGGCAGGCACAGGTCCCCATTTTACACATTGTGGCAGGCACAGGTCCCCATTTTACACATAGCGGCAGGTACAGGTCCCCATTTTACACATTGTGGCAGGCACAGGTCCCCATTTTACACATAGCGGCAGGTACAGGTCCCCATTTTACACATTGTGGCAGGCACAGGTCCCCATTTTACACATAGCGGCAGGTACAGGTCCCCATTTTACACATTGTGGCAGGCACAGGTCCCCATTTTACACATTGTGGCAGGCACAGGTCCCCATTTTACACATAGCGGCAGGTACAGGTCCCCATTTTACACATTGTGGCAGGCACAGGTCCCCATTTTACACATTGTGGCAGGCACAGGTCCCCATTTTACACATTGCGGCAGGTGGTGGAAGGAGGGAGAGAGAGAGAAAGAGAGGAAGGGAGAGGGGCTGACTTACATTTGAAGCGGTTCTCGCCGCTCTTCAGCCGCCTCTCCCTCCTCGTCTGCGCGGCTCCCTTCTCCCTCCTCCGACGGGGTTTCGTTGAATGACGCGTTTGCGCCGTGACGTCACGACGCAATCGCGTCATTCCGCGAAACCCCGCCCCCCCCCCCAAGCTGGGCACTCGGGAGAAGGGGGTTTCATGGCGGCGGCACCGCGGGCCATCAGACGAGGTCTGGCGGGCCGGATTTGGCCCGCGGGCCTTGTCTTTGACACCCCTGATCTACAGTATGGCGGTGTGGATAATGAAATGGTTATCATTACTGCCTCACAGCACTGATTCCCACCATGGTCCTAACTGTGTGGAGTTTGTATATTCTCCTCATGTTCCCCTTTATAGTATATAATGTAATGAGCCTCCCCAGTGTTGGACTGGGGAATGAAAGGCCCACCGGCGGAATGCAGTGGCAGTTGGCCCATGCTTAAGTGGGTGGCTAGCATTTACAGTACAGATGGTGTAATGGTTAGCGTTGCTGCCTTACATCCCTGAGACACTAAGGTCATAGGTTCAATTCCCACCATGGACCTGAGTGTGTGGAATTTGTACATACTACACTTGCATGGGTATTCCAGGTTCCTGGTAGGTTAATTGTTTCCCAACAAAAACGTAGCACCTAGTGTATACATGGGCAGACTAGATGAGCCGCCAAGTGGTTCTTATCTGCCGTCACCATTAGAGAGCACATGTTATGATACCCTTGATAAATATATGTAGTAAATGCTATAGAGCAGTGGGTCACAAACTTCTTTGAATCCCGGCGCCCTAGAGTATCAGAATTTTTTTATTTTTTTTTACGGCACCCCTAGGCCAAAAGTTTCTTACTGAGAAATGTAGAAAGAAATATTACATTAAGTAAATTGTGTTTATATGTCATCCTCAGGTTCCAATGTGTGGTGAGGGACAAGATTTGCTTCTGTTTGTCCACATATTTTATGATTGACAGCCACCAGCACTGGTTTTGCCTATTACATTGACCATAAATAATTTTAATTGGTCATGGACCATTAATCCAAGGCACCACTGAAAGTGTCCCAAGGCACCCCAGTGTGCCACGGCACACAGTTTGAGAACCACTGCTATATAGTATAGTAGAAAATACACCATAGTCATGTGCAGTATAATGTAACATATGTATAATGTACTGCATAGTAAAAGTTCACAGATTGGAAACTGATCCCAAGAGTTTAGGGTGGGCCCCACTGTGGGTTTCCCCTGTACACCTGAGGGCCAGTACAACCCTAACCGAGCCTCCTGTATAGAATGCAATGTGTCCCCCATGAACTCTGAGCCAATAAAGCAATATGTAGCAACACTGAATGAAGAACCTAATTAAAGTAAAAGCTGTTTAAGTGAGAAATGCATTTTCATTTTTTTTATTATGTATTATTTTTCCCCCAACCCTGGTCTTACACAAAGGGAAGATTTAAAACAAAAAAAAATGTAGGGAGATGACCTTGGAACCATCACCTGATGTTGGAGTATGTGGGTAGATGCTCATCTTAACAGCCACACACACTCCCCGATATGCTTAATATTTTCAATCTTCTTATATGTCACTTTATATCATGAACATGTAGGCTTAGGGAGAGTTGGGTTCTTTTTTCTAAATTGTTTTTTATATATACAATGTATATATACTTTATTCATTTATAATGCTTACTATATGCTAATCACTATTTCTTGATTCCTATATGTCAATTACGCATAAATAAAGTGCAAACATTCATCATTTAAAATCACAATGCATTATGGGTAAACTGATTTGCATATGCAAATTATGTTGACCGTAATGCATTATGATAAACTATATATATATATATATATATATATATAGATATATACACACACACACACACACACACACACACACACACACACACACACACACACACACACTGCTTATATATATTCAAACATACATCTGCAGTATGGCGGTGTGGATAATGAAATGGTTATCATATATATAAATATATGTAGTAAATGCTATAGAGCAGTGGGTCACAAACTTCTTTGAATCCCGGCGCCCTAGAGTATCAGAATTTTTTTATTTTTTTTTACGGCACCCCTAGGCCAAAAGTTTCTTACTGAGAAATGTAGAAAGAAATATTACATTAAGTAAATTGTGTTTATATGTCATCCTCAGGTTCCAATGTGTGGTGAGGGACAAGATTTGCTTCTGTTTGTCCACATATTTTATGATTGACAGCCACCAGCACTGGTTTTGCCTATTACATTGACCATAAATAATTTTAATTGGTCATGGACCATTAATCCAAGGCACCACTGAAAGTGTCCCAAGGCACCCCAGTGTGCCACGGCACACAGTTTGAGAACCACTGCTATATAGTATAGTAGAAAATACACCATAGTCATGTGCAGTATAATGTAACATATGTATAATGTACTGCATAGTAAAAGTTCACAGATTGGAAACTGATCCCAAGAGTTTAGGGTGGGCCCCACTGTGGGTTTCCCCTGTACACCTGAGGGCCAGTACAACCCTAACCCAGCCTCCTGTATAGAATGCAATGTGTCCCCCATGAACTCTGAGCCAATAAAGCAATATGTAGCAACACTGAATGAAGAACCTAATTAAAGTAAAAGCTGTTTAAGTGAGAAATGCATTTTCATTTTTTTTATTATGTATTATTTTTCCCCCAACCCTGGTCTTACACAAAGGGAAGATTTAAAACAAAAAAAAATGTAGGGAGATGACCTTGGAACCATCACCTGATGTTGGAGTATGTGGGTAGATGCTCATCTTAACAGCCACACACACTCCCCGATATGCTTAATATTTTCAATCTTCTTATATGTCACTTTATATCATGAACATGTAGGCTTAGGGAGAGTTGGGTTCTTTTTTCTAAATTGTTTTTTATATATACAATGTATATATACTTTATTCATTTATAATGCTTACTATATGCTAATCACTATTTCTTGATTCCTATATGTCAATTACGCATAAATAAAGTGCAAACATTCATCATTTAAAATCACAATGCATTATGGGTAAACTGATTTGCATATGCAAATTATGTTGACCGTAATGCATTATGATAAACTATATATATATATATATATATATATATATAGATATATACACACACACACACACACACACACACACACTGCTTATATATATTCAAACATACATCTGCAGTATGGCGGTGTGGATAATGAAATGGTTATCATATATATAAATATATGTAGTAAATGCTATAGAGCAGTGGGTCACAAACTTCTTTGAATCCCGGCGCCCTAGAGTATCAGAATTTTTTTATTTTTTTTTACGGCACCCCTAGGCCAAAAGTTTCTTACTGAGAAATGTAGAAAGAAATATTACATTAAGTAAATTGTGTTTATATGTCATCCTCAGGTTCCAATGTGTGGTGAGGGACAAGATTTGCTTCTGTTTGTCCACATATTTTATGATTGACAGCCACCAGCACTGGTTTTGCCTATTACATTGACCATAAATAATTTTAATTGGTCATGGACCATTAATCCAAGGCACCACTGAAAGTGTCCCAAGGCACCCCAGTGTGCCACGGCACACAGTTTGAGAACCACTGCTATATAGTATAGTAGAAAATACACCATAGTCATGTGCAGTATAATGTAACATATGTATAATGTACTGCATAGTAAAAGTTCACAGTTTGGAAACTGATCCCAAGAGTTTAGGGTGGGCCCCACTGTGGGTTTCCCCTGTACACCTGAGGGCCAGTACAACCCTAACCCAGCCTCCTGTATAGAATGCAATGTGTCCCCCATGGACTCTGAGCCAATAAAGCAATATGTAGCAACATTCATTCAGAAGAACCTAATAAAAGTAAAAGCTGTTTAAGTGAGAAATGCATTTTCATTTTTTTATGATGTATAATTTTTTCCCCAACCCCGGTCTTACACAAAGGGAAGATTTAAAACAAAAAAAAATGTAGGGAGATGACCTTGGAACCATCACCTGATGTTGGAGTATGATGGTAGATGTTCATCTTAACAGCCACACACACTCCCCAATATGCTAAATGTTTTCAATCTTCTTATATGTCACTTTATATCATGAACATGTAGGCTTAGGGAGAGTTGGGTTCTTTTTTCTAAATTGTTTTTTATATATACAATGTATATATACTTTATTCATTTATAATGCTTACTATATGCTAATCACTATTTCTTGATTCCTATATGTCAATTACGCATAAATAAAGTGCAAACATTCATCATTTAAAATCACAATGCATTATGGGTAAACTGATTTGCATATGCAAATTATGTTGACCGTAATGCATTATGATAAACTATATATATATATATATATATATACACACACACACACACACTGCTTATATATATTCAAACATACATCTACAGCAGGGGTGTCAAACTCAAATTCATCGGGGGCCACATCAGCAGTTTGGTCCCCATCAAAGGGCCGGTTGTATCTGTAGGTCTATCCAAAATTTACCGCTCCACCTGCCTTATATGTGCCCAGCCATCTGCCCCCTTTTAAAGTGCCCAGCCATGTGCCCCCTTTTATAGTGCCCAGCCATGTGCCCCCTTTTATAGTGCACAGGTCCCCATTTTACACATAGCGGCAGGCACAGGTCCCCATTTTACACATTGCGGCAGGCACAGGTCCCCATTTTACACATAGCGGCAGGTACAGGTCCCCATTTTACACATTGTGGCAGGCACAGGTCCCCATTTTACACATAGCGGCAGGTACAGGTCCCCATTTTACACATTGTGGCAGCACAGGTCCCCATTTTACACATTGTGGCAGGCACAGGTCCCCATTTTACACATAGCGGCAGGTACAGGTCCCCATTTTACACATTGTGGCAGGCACAGGTCCCCATTTTACACATTGCGGCAGGCACAGGTCCCCATTTTACACATAGCGGCAGGTACAGGTCCCCATTTTACACATTGTGGCAGGCACAGGTCCCCATTTTACACATAGCGGCAGGTACAGGTCCCCATTTTACACATTGTGGCAGGCACAGGTCCCCATTTTACACATTGTGGCAGGCACAGGTCCCCATTTTACACATAGCGGCAGGTACAGGTCCCCATTTTACACATTGTGGCAGGCACAGGTCCCCATTTTACACATTGTGGCAGGCACAGGTCCCCATTTTACACATAGCGTCAGGTACAGGTCCCCATTTTACACATTGTGGCAGGCACAGGTCCCCATTTTACACATTGTGGCAGGCACAGGTCCCCATTTTACACATAGCGGCAGGTACAGGTCCCCATTTTACACATTGTGGCAGGCACAGGTCCCCATTTTACACATAGCGGCAGGTACAGGTCCCCATTTTACACATTGTGGCAGGCACAGGTCCCCATTTTACACATAGCGGCAGGTACAGGTCCCCATTTTACACATTGTGGCAGGCACAGGTCCCCATTTTACACATTGTGGCAGGCACAGGTCCCCATTTTACACATAGCGGCAGGTACAGGTCCCCATTTTACACATTGTGGCAGGCACAGGTCCCCATTTTACACATTGTGGCAGGCACAGGTCCCCATTTTACACATTGCGGCAGGTGGTGGAAGGAGGGAGAGAGAGAGAAAGAGAGGAAGGGAGAGGGGCTGACTTACATTTGAAGCGGTTCTCGCCGCTCTTCAGCCGCCTCTCCCTCCTCGTCTGCGCGGCTCCCTTCTCCCTCCTCCGACGGGGTTTCGTTGAATGACGCGTTTGCGCCGTGACGTCACGACGCAATCGCGTCATTCCGCGAAACCCCGCCCCCCCCCCCCAAGCTGGGCACTCGGGAGAAGGGGGTTTCATGGCGGCGGCACCGCGGGCCATCAGACGAGGTCTGGCGGGCCGGATTTGGCCCGCGGGCCTTGTCTTTGACACCCCTGATCTACAGTATGGCGGTGTGGATAATGAAATGGTTATCATTACTGCCTCACAGCACTGATTCCCACCATGGTCCTAACTGTGTGGAGTTTGTATATTCTCCTCATGTTCCCCTTTATAGTATATAATGTAATGAGCCTCCCCAGTGTTGGACTGGGGAATGAAAGGCCCACCGGCGGAATGCAGTGGCAGTTGGCCCATGCTTAAGTGGGTGGCTAGCATTTACAGTACAGATGGTGTAATGGTTAGCGTTGCTGCCTTACATCCCTGAGACACTAAGGTCATAGGTTCAATTCCCACCATGGACCTGAGTGTGTGGAATTTGTACATACTACACTTGCATGGGTATTCCAGGTTCCTGGTAGGTTAATTGTTTCCCAACAAAAACGTAGCACCTAGTGTATACATGGGCAGACTAGATGAGCCGCCAAGTGGTTCTTATCTGCCGTCACCATTAGAGAGCACATGTTATGATACCCTTGATAAATATATGTAGTAAATGCTATAGAGCAGTGGGTCACAAACTTCTTTGAATCCCGGCGCCCTAGAGTATCAGAATTTTTTTATTTTTTTTTACGGCACCCCTAGGCCAAAAGTTTCTTACTGAGAAATGTAGAAAGAAATATTACATTAAGTAAATTGTGTTTATATGTCATCCTCAGGTTCCAATGTGTGGTGAGGGACAAGATTTGCTTCTGTTTGTCCACATATTTTATGATTGACAGCCACCAGCACTGGTTTTGCCTATTACATTGACCATAAATAATTTTAATTGGTCATGGACCATTAATCCAAGGCACCACTGAAAGTGTCCCAAGGCACCCCAGTGTGCCACGGCACACAGTTTGAGAACCACTGCTATATAGTATAGTAGAAAATACACCATAGTCATGTGCAGTATAATGTAACATATGTATAATGTACTGCATAGTAAAAGTTCACAGATTGGAAACTGATCCCAAGAGTTTAGGGTGGGCCCCACTGTGGGTTTCCCCTGTACACCTGAGGGCCAGTACAACCCTAACCCAGCCTCCTGTATAGAATGCAATGTGTCCCCCATGAACTCTGAGCCAATAAAGCAATATGTAGCAACACTGAATGAAGAACCTAATTAAAGTAAAAGCTGTTTAAGTGAGAAATGCATTTTCATTTTTTTTATTATGTATTATTTTTCCCCCAACCCTGGTCTTACACAAAGGGAAGATTTAAAACAAAAAAAAATGTAGGGAGATGACCTTGGAACCATCACCTGATGTTGGAGTATGTGGGTAGATGCTCATCTTAACAGCCACACACACTCCCCGATATGCTTAATATTTTCAATCTTCTTATATGTCACTTTATATCATGAACATGTAGGCTTAGGGAGAGTTGGGTTCTTTTTTCTAAATTGTTTTTTATATATACAATGTATATATACTTTATTCATTTATAATGCTTACTATATGCTAATCACTATTTCTTGATTCCTATATGTCAATTACGCATAAATAAAGTGCAAACATTCATCATTTAAAATCACAATGCATTATGGGTAAACTGATTTGCATATGCAAATTATGTTGACCGTAATGCATTATGATAAACTATATATATATATATATATATATATATATATAGATATATACACACACACACACACACACACACACACACACTGCTTATATATATTCAAACATACATCTGCAGTATGGCGGTGTGGATAATGAAATGGTTATCATATATATAAATATATGTAGTAAATGCTATAGAGCAGTGGGTCACAAACTTCTTTGAATCCCGGCGCCCTAGAGTATCAGAATTTTTTTATTTTTTTTTACGGCACCCCTAGGCCAAAAGTTTCTTACTGAGAAATGTAGAAAGAAATATTACATAAAGTAAATTGTGTTTATATGTCATCCTCAGGTTCCAATGTGTGGTGAGGGACAAGATTTGCTTCTGTTTGTCCACATATTTTATGATTGACAGCCACCAGCACTGGTTTTGCCTATTACATTGACCATAAATAATTTTAATTGGTCATGGACCATTAATCCAAGGCACCACTGAAAGTGTCCCAAGGCACCCCAGTGTGCCACGGCACACAGTTTGAGAACCACTGCTATATAGTATAGTAGAAAATACACCATAGTCATGTGCAGTATATTGTAACATATGTATAATGTACTGCATAGTAAAAGTTCACAGTTTGGAAACTGATCCCAAGAGTTTAGGGTGGGCCCCACTGTGGGTTTCCCCTGTACACCTGAGGGCCAGTACAACCCTAACCCAGCCTCCTGTATAGAATGCAATGTGTCCCCCATGGACTCTGAGCCAATAAAGCAATATGTAGCAACATTCATTCAGAAGAACCTAATAAAAGTAAAAGCTGTTTAAGTGAGAAATGCATTTTCATTTTTTTATGATGTATAATTTTTTCCCCAACCCCGGTCTTACACAAAGGGAAGATTTAAAACAAAAAAAAATGTAGGGAGATGACCTTGGAACCATCACCTGATGTTGGAGTATGATGGTAGATGTTCATCTTAACAGCCACACACACTCCCCAATATGCTAAATGTTTTCAATCTTCTTATATGTCACTTTATATCATGAACATGTAGGCTTAGGGAGAGTTGGGTTCTTTTTTCTAAATTGTTTTTTATATATACAATGTATATATACTTTATTCATTTATAATGCTTACTATATGCTAATCACTATTTCTTGATTCCTATATGTCAATTACGCATAAATAAAGTGCAAACATTCATCATTTAAAATCACAATGCATTATGGGTAAACTGATTTGCATATGCAAATTATGTTGACCGTAATGCATTATGATAAACTATATATATATATATATATATATACACACACACACACACTGCTTATATATATTCAAACATACATCTACAGCAGGGGTGTCAAACTCAAATTCATCGGGGGCCACATCAGCAGTTTGGTCCCCATCAAAGGGCCGGTTGTATCTGTAGGTCTATCCAAAATTTACCGCTCCACCTGCCTTATATGTGCCCAGCCATCTGCCCCCTTTTAAAGTGCCCAGCCATGTGCCCCCTTTTATAGTGCCCAGCCATGTGCCCCCTTTTATAGTGCACAGGTCCCCATTTTACACATTGCGGCAGGCACAGGTCCCCATTTTACACATTGCGGCAGGCACAGGTCCCCATTTTACACATAGCGGCAGGTACAGGTCCCCATTTTACACATTGTGGCAGGCACAGGTCCCCATTTTACACATAGCGGCAGGTACAGGTCCCCATTTTACACATTGTGGCAGCACAGGTCCCCATTTTACACATTGTGGCAGGCACAGGTCCCCATTTTACACATAGCGGCAGGTACAGGTCCCCATTTTACACATTGTGGCAGGCACAGGTCCCCATTTTACACATTGCGGCAGGCACAGGTCCCCATTTTACACATAGCGGCAGGTACAGGTCCCCATTTTACACATTGTGGCAGGCACAGGTCCCCATTTTACACATAGCGGCAGGTACAGGTCCCCATTTTACACATTGTGGCAGGCACAGGTCCCCATTTTACACATTGTGGCAGGCACAGGTCCCCATTTTACACATAGCGGCAGGTACAGGTCCCCATTTTACACATAGCGGCAGGTACAGGTCCCCATTTTACACATTGTGGCAGGCACAGGTCCCCATTTTACACATAGCGGCAGGTACAGGTCCCCATTTTACACATTGTGGCAGGCACAGGTCCCCATTTTACACATTGTGGCAGGCACAGGTCCCCATTTTACACATAGCGGCAGGTACAGGTCCCCATTTTACACATTGTGGCAGGCACAGGTCCCCATTTTACACATTGTGGCAGGCACAGGTCCCCATTTTACACATAGCGTCAGGTACAGGTCCCCATTTTACACATTGTGGCAGGCACAGGTCCCCATTTTACACATTGTGGCAGGCACAGGTCCCCATTTTACACATAGCGGCAGGTACAGGTCCCCATTTTACACATTGTGGCAGGCACAGGTCCCCATTTTACACATAGCGGCAGGTACAGGTCCCCATTTTACACATTGTGGCAGGCACAGGTCCCCATTTTACACATAGCGGCAGGTACAGGTCCCCATTTTACACATTGTGGCAGGCACAGGTCCCCATTTTACACATTGTGGCAGGCACAGGTCCCCATTTTACACATAGCGGCAGGTACAGGTCCCCATTTTACACATTGTGGCAGGCACAGGTCCCCATTTTACACATTGTGGCAGGCACAGGTCCCCATTTTACACATTGCGGCAGGTGGTGGAAGGAGGGAGAGAGAGAGAAAGAGAGGAAGGGAGAGGGGCTGACTTACATTTGAAGCGGTTCTCGCCGCTCTTCAGCCGCCTCTCCCTCCTCGTCTGCGCGGCTCCCTTCTCCCTCCTCCGACGGGGTTTCGTTGAATGACGCGTTTGCGCCGTGACGTCACGACGCAATCGCGTCATTCCGCGAAACCCCGCCCCCCCCCCAAGCTGGGCACTCGGGAGAAGGGGGTTTCATGGCGGCGGCACCGCGGGCCATCAGACGAGGTCTGGCGGGCCGGATTTGGCCCGCGGGCCTTGTCTTTGACACCCCTGATCTACAGTATGGCGGTGTGGATAATGAAATGGTTATCATTACTGCCTCACAGCACTGATTCCCACCATGGTCCTAACTGTGTGGAGTTTGTATATTCTCCTCATGTTCCCCTTTATAGTATATAATGTAATGAGCCTCCCCAGTGTTGGACTGGGGAATGAAAGGCCCACCGGCGGAATGCAGTGGCAGTTGGCCCATGCTTAAGTGGGTGGCTAGCATTTACAGTACAGATGGTGTAATGGTTAGCGTTGCTGCCTTACATCCCTGAGACACTAAGGTCATAGGTTCAATTCCCACCATGGACCTGAGTGTGTGGAATTTGTACATACTACACTTGCATGGGTATTCCAGGTTCCTGGTAGGTTAATTGTTTCCCAACAAAAACGTAGCACCTAGTGTATACATGGGCAGACTAGATGAGCCGCCAAGTGGTTCTTATCTGCCGTCACCATTAGAGAGCACATGTTATGATACCCTTGATAAATATATGTAGTAAATGCTATAGAGCAGTGGGTCACAAACTTCTTTGAATCCCGGCGCCCTAGAGTATCAGAATTTTTTTATTTTTTTTTACGGCACCCCTAGGCCAAAAGTTTCTTACTGAGAAATGTAGAAAGAAATATTACATTAAGTAAATTGTGTTTATATGTCATCCTCAGGTTCCAATGTGTGGTGAGGGACAAGATTTGCTTCTGTTTGTCCACATATTTTATGATTGACAGCCACCAGCACTGGTTTTGCCTATTACATTGACCATAAATAATTTTAATTGGTCATGGACCATTAATCCAAGGCACCACTGAAAGTGTCCCAAGGCACCCCAGTGTGCCACGGCACACAGTTTGAGAACCACTGCTATATAGTATAGTAGAAAATACACCATAGTCATGTGCAGTATAATGTAACATATGTATAATGTACTGCATAGTAAAAGTTCACAGATTGGAAACTGATCCCAAGAGTTTAGGGTGGGCCCCACTGTGGGTTTCCCCTGTACACCTGAGGGCCAGTACAACCCTAACCCAGCCTCCTGTATAGAATGCAATGTGTCCCCCATGAACTCTGAGCCAATAAAGCAATATGTAGCAACACTGAATGAAGAACCTAATTAAAGTAAAAGCTGTTTAAGTGAGAAATGCATTTTCATTTTTTTTATTATGTATTATTTTTCCCCCAACCCTGGTCTTACACAAAGGGAAGATTTAAAACAAAAAAAAATGTAGGGAGATGACCTTGGAACCATCACCTGATGTTGGAGTATGTGGGTAGATGCTCATCTTAACAGCCACACACACTCCCCGATATGCTTAATATTTTCAATCTTCTTATATGTCACTTTATATCATGAACATGTAGGCTTAGGGAGAGTTGGGTTCTTTTTTCTAAATTGTTTTTTATATATACAATGTATATATACTTTATTCATTTATAATGCTTACTATATGCTAATCACTATTTCTTGATTCCTATATGTCAATTACGCATAAATAAAGTGCAAACATTCATCATTTAAAATCACAATGCATTATGGGTAAACTGATTTGCATATGCAAATTATGTTGACCGTAATGCATTATGATAAACTATATATATATATATATATATATATATATATAGATATATACACACACACACACACACACACACACACACACACACACACACACACTGCTTATATATATTCAAACATACATCTGCAGTATGGCGGTGTGGATAATGAAATGGTTATCATATATATAAATATATGTAGTAAATGCTATAGAGCAGTGGGTCACAAACTTCTTTGAATCCCGGCGCCCTAGAGTATCAGAATTTTTTTATTTTTTTTTACGGCACCCCTAGGCCAAAAGTTTCTTACTGAGAAATGTAGAAAGAAATATTACATAAAGTAAATTGTGTTTATATGTCATCCTCAGGTTCCAATGTGTGGTGAGGGACAAGATTTGCTTCTGTTTGTCCACATATTTTATGATTGACAGCCACCAGCACTGGTTTTGCCTATTACATTGACCATAAATAATTTTAATTGGTCATGGACCATTAATCCAAGGCACCACTGAAAGTGTCCCAAGGCACCCCAGTGTGCCACGGCACACAGTTTGAGAACCACTGCTATATAGTATAGTAGAAAATACACCATAGTCATGTGCAGTATATTGTAACATATGTATAATGTACTGCATAGTAAAAGTTCACAGTTTGGAAACTGATCCCAAGAGTTTAGGGTGGGCCCCACTGTGGGTTTCCCCTGTACACCTGAGGGCCAGTACAACCCTAACCCAGCCTCCTGTATAGAATGCAATGTGTCCCCCATGGACTCTGAGCCAATAAAGCAATATGTAGCAACATTCATTCAGAAGAACCTAATAAAAGTAAAAGCTGTTTAAGTGAGAAATGCATTTTCATTTTTTTATGATGTATAATTTTTTCCCCAACCCCGGTCTTACACAAAGGGAAGATTTAAAACAAAAAAAAATGTAGGGAGATGACCTTGGAACCATCACCTGATGTTGGAGTATGATGGTAGATGTTCATCTTAACAGCCACACACACTCCCCAATATGCTAAATGTTTTCAATCTTCTTATATGTCACTTTATATCATGAACATGTAGGCTTAGGGAGAGTTGGGTTCTTTTTTCTAAATTGTTTTTTATATATACAATGTATATATACTTTATTCATTTATAATGCTTACTATATGCTAATCACTATTTCTTGATTCCTATATGTCAATTACGCATAAATAAAGTGCAAACATTCATCATTTAAAATCACAATGCATTATGGGTAAACTGATTTGCATATGCAAATTATGTTGACCGTAATGCATTATGATAAACTATATATATATATATATATATATATACACACACACACACACACACTGCTTATATATATTCAAACATACATCTACAGCAGGGGTGTCAAACTCAAATTCATCGGGGGCCACATCAGCAGTTTGGTCCCCATCAAAGGGCCGGTTGTATCTGTAGGTCTATCCAAAATTTACCGCTCCACCTGCCTTATATGTGCCCAGCCATCTGCCCCCTTTTAAAGTGCCCAGCCATGTGCCCCCTTTTATAGTGCCCAGCCATGTGCCCCCTTTTATAGTGCACAGGTCCCCATTTTACACATTGCGGCAGGCACAGGTCCCCATTTTACACATTGCGGCAGGCACAGGTCCCCATTTTACACATAGCGGCAGGTACAGGTCCCCATTTTACACATTGTGGCAGGCACAGGTCCCCATTTTACACATAGCGGCAGGTACAGGTCCCCATTTTACACATTGTGGCAGCACAGGTCCCCATTTTACACATTGTGGCAGGCACAGGTCCCCATTTTACACATAGCGGCAGGTACAGGTCCCCATTTTACACATTGTGGCAGGCACAGGTCCCCATTTTACACATTGCGGCAGGCACAGGTCCCCATTTTACACATAGCGGCAGGTACAGGTCCCCATTTTACACATTGTGGCAGGCACAGGTCCCCATTTTACACATAGCGGCAGGTACAGGTCCCCATTTTACACATTGTGGCAGGCACAGGTCCCCATTTTACACATTGTGGCAGGCACAGGTCCCCATTTTACACATAGCGGCAGGTACAGGTCCCCATTTTACACATTGTGGCAGGCACAGGTCCCCATTTTACACATTGTGGCAGGCACAGGTCCCCATTTTACACATAGCGGCAGGTACAGGTCCCCATTTTACACATTGTGGCAGGCACAGGTCCCCATTTTACACATTGTGGCAGGCACAGGTCCCCATTTTACACATAGCGGCAGGTACAGGTCCCCATTTTACACATTGTGGCAGGCACAGGTCCCCATTTTACACATAGCGGCAGGTACAGGTCCCCATTTTACACATTGTGGCAGGCACTGGTCCCCATTTTACACATAGCGGCAGGTACAGGTCCCCATTTTACACATTGTGGCAGGCACAGGTCCCCATTTTACACATTGTGGCAGGCACAGGTCCCCATTTTACACATAGCGGCAGGTACAGGTCCCCATTTTACACATTGTGGCAGGCACAGGTCCCCATTTTACACATTGTGGCAGGCACAGGTCCCCATTTTACACATTGCGGCAGGTGGTGGAAGGAGGGAGAGAGAGAGAAAGAGAGGAAGGGAGAGGGGCTGACTTACATTTGAAGCGGTTCTCGCCGCTCTTCAGCCGCCTCTCCCTCCTCGTCTGCGCGGCTCCCTTCTCCCTCCTCCGACGGGGTTTCGTTGAATGACGCGTTTGCGCCGTGACGTCACGACGCAATCGCGTCATTCCGCGAAACCCCGCCCCCCCCCCAAGCTGGGCACTCGGGAGAAGGGGGTTTCATGGCGGCGGCACCGCGGGCCATCAGACGAGGTCTGGCGGGCCGGATTTGGCCCGCGGGCCTTGTCTTTGACACCCCTGATCTACAGTATGGCGGTGTGGATAATGAAATGGTTATCATTACTGCCTCACAGCACTGATTCCCACCATGGTCCTAACTGTGTGGAGTTTGTATATTCTCCTCATGTTCCCCTTTATAGTATATAATGTAATGAGCCTCCCCAGTGTTGGACTGGGGAATGAAAGGCCCACCGGCGGAATGCAGTGGCAGTTGGCCCATGCTTAAGTGGGTGGCTAGCATTTACAGTACAGATGGTGTAATGGTTAGCGTTGCTGCCTTACATCCCTGAGACACTAAGGTCATAGGTTCAATTCCCACCATGGACCTGAGTGTGTGGAATTTGTACAAACTACACTTGCATGGGTATTCCAGGTTCCTGGTAGGTTAATTGTTTCCCAACAAAAACGTAGCACCTAGTGTATACATGGGCAGACTAGATGAGCCGCCAAGTGGTTCTTATCTGCCGTCACCATTAGAGAGCACATGTTATGATACCCTTGATAAATATATGTAGTAAATGCTATAGAGCAGTGGGTCACAAACTTCTTTGAATCCCGGCGCCCTAGAGTATCAGAATTTTTTTATTTTTTTTTACGGCACCCCTAGGCCAAAAGTTTCTTACTGAGAAATGTAGAAAGAAATATTACATTAAGTAAATTGTGTTTATATGTCATCCTCAGGTTCCAATGTGTGGTGAGGGACAAGATTTGCTTCTGTTTGTCCACATATTTTATGATTGACAGCCACCAGCACTGGTTTTGCCTATTACATTGACCATAAATAATTTTAATTGGTCATGGACCATTAATCCAAGGCACCACTGAAAGTGTCCCAAGGCACCCCAGGGTGCCACGGCACACAGTTTGAGAACCACTGCTATATAGTATAGTAGAAAATACACCATAGTCATGTGCAGTATAATGTAACATATGTATAATGTACTGCATAGTAAAAGTTCACAGATTGGAAACTGATCCCAAGAGTTTAGGGTGGGCCCCACTGTGGGTTTCCCCTGTACACCTGAGGGCCAGTACAACCCTAACCCAGCCTCCTGTATAGAATGCAATGTGTCCCCCATGGACTCTGAGCCAATAAAGCAATATGTAGCAACACTGAATGAAGAACCTAATTAAAGTAAAAGCTGTTTAAGTGAGAAATGCATTTTCATTTTTTTTATTATGTATTATTTTTCCCCCAACCCTGGTCTTACACAAAGGGAAGATTTAAAACAAAAAAAAATGTAGGGAGATGACCTTGGAACCATCACCTGATGTTGGAGTATGTGGGTAGATGTTCATCTTAACAGCCACACACACTCCCCGATATGCTTAATATTTTCAATCTTCTTATATGTCACTTTATATCATGAACATGTAGGCTTAGGGAGAGTTGGGTTCTTTTTTCTAAATTGTTTTTTATATATACAATGTATATATACTTTATTCATTTATAATGCTTACTATATGCTAATCACTATTTCTTGATTCCTATATGTCAATTACGCATAAATAAAGTGCAAACATTCATCATTTAAAATCACAATGCATTATGGGTAAACTGATTTGCATATGCAAATTATGTTGACCGTAATGCATTATGATAAACTATATATATATATATATATATATATATATAGATATATACACACACACACACACACACACACACACACACACACACACACACTGCTTATATATATTCAAACATACATCTGCAGTATGGCGGTGTGGATAATGAAATGGTTATCATATATATAAATATATGTAGTAAATGCTATAGAGCAGTGGGTCACAAACTTCTTTGAATCCCGGCGCCCTAGAGTATCAGAATTTTTTTATTTTTTTTTACGGCACCCCTAGGCCAAAAGTTTCTTACTGAGAAATGTAGAAAGAAATATTACATTAAGTAAATTGTGTTTATATGTCATCCTCAGGTTCCAATGTGTGGTGAGGGACAAGATTTGCTTCTGTTTGTCCACATATTTTATGATTGACAGCCACCAGCACTGGTTTTGCCTATTACATTGACCATAAATAATTTTAATTGGTCATGGACCATTAATCCAAGGCACCACTGAAAGTGTCCCAAGGCACCCCAGTGTGCCACGGCACACAGTTTGAGAACCACTGCTATATAGTATAGTAGAAAATACACCATAGTCATGTGCAGTATAATGTAACATATGTATAATGTACTGCATAGTAAAAGTTCACAGTTTGGAAACTGATCCCAAGAGTTTAGGGTGGGCCCCACTGTGGGTTTCCCCTGTACACCTGAGGGCCAGTACAACCCTAACCCAGCCTCCTGTATAGAATGCAATGTGTCCCCCATGGACTCTGAGCCAATAAAGCAATATGTAGCAACATTCATTCAGAAGAACCTAATAAAAGTAAAAGCTGTTTAAGTGAGAAATGCATTTTCATTTTTTTATGATGTATAATTTTTTCCCCAACCCCGGTCTTACACAAAGGGAAGATTTAAAACAAAAAAAAATGTAGGGAGATGACCTTGGAACCATCACCTGATGTTGGAGTATGATGGTAGATGTTCATCTTAACAGCCACACACACTCCCCAATATGCTAAATGTTTTCAATCTTCTTATATGTCACTTTATATCATGAACATGTAGGCTTAGGGAGAGTTGGGTTCTTTTTTCTAAATTGTTTTTTATATATACAATGTATATATACTTTATTCATTTATAATGCTTACTATATGCTAATCACTATTTCTTGATTCCTATATGTCAATTACGCATAAATAAAGTGCAAACATTCATCATTTAAAATCACAATGCATTATGGGTAAACTGATTTGCATATGCAAATTATGTTGACCGTAATGCATTATGATAAACTATATATATATATATATATATATATACACACACACACACACACTGCTTATATATATTCAAACATACATCTACAGCAGGGGTGTCAAACTCAAATTCATCGGGGGCCACATCAGCAGTTTGGTCCCCATCAAAGGGCCGGTTGTATCTGTAGGTCTATCCAAAATTTACCGCTCCACCTGCCTTATATGTGCCCAGCCATCTGCCCCCTTTTAAAGTGCCCAGCCATGTGCCCCCTTTTATAGTGCCCAGCCATGTGCCCCCTTTTATAGTGCACAGGTCCCCATTTTACACATTGCGGCAGGCACAGGTCCCCATTTTACACATTGCGGCAGGCACAGGTCCCCATTTTACACATAGCGGCAGGTACAGGTCCCCATTTTACACATTGTGGCAGGCACAGGTCCCCATTTTACACATAGCGGCAGGTACAGGTCCCCATTTTACACATTGTGGCAGCACAGGTCCCCATTTTACACATTGTGGCAGGCACAGGTCCCCATTTTACACATAGCGGCAGGTACAGGTCCCCATTTTACACATTGTGGCAGGCACAGGTCCCCATTTTACACATTGCGGCAGGCACAGGTCCCCATTTTACACATAGCGGCAGGTACAGGTCCCCATTTTACACATTGTGGCAGGCACAGGTCCCCATTTTACACATAGCGGCAGGTACAGGTCCCCATTTTACACATTGTGGCAGGCACAGGTCCCCATTTTACACATTGTGGCAGGCACAGGTCCCCATTTTACACATAGCGGCAGGTACAGGTCCCCATTTTACACATTGTGGCAGGCACAGGTCCCCATTTTACACATTGTGGCAGGCACAGGTCCCCATTTTACACATAGCGTCAGGTACAGGTCCCCATTTTACACATTGTGGCAGGCACAGGTCCCCATTTTACACATTGTGGCAGGCACAGGTCCCCATTTTACACATAGCGGCAGGTACAGGTCCCCATTTTACACATTGTGGCAGGCACAGGTCCCCATTTTACACATAGCGGCAGGTACAGGTCCCCATTTTACACATTGTGGCAGGCACAGGTCCCCATTTTACACATAGCGGCAGGTACAGGTCCCCATTTTACACATTGTGGCAGGCACAGGTCCCCATTTTACACATTGTGGCAGGCACAGGTCCCCATTTTACACATAGCGGCAGGTACAGGTCCCCATTTTACACATTGTGGCAGGCACAGGTCCCCATTTTACACATTGTGGCAGGCACAGGTCCCCATTTTACACATTGCGGCAGGTGGTGGAAGGAGGGAGAGAGAGAGAAAGAGAGGAAGGGAGAGGGGCTGACTTACATTTGAAGCGGTTCTCGCCGCTCTTCAGCCGCCTCTCCCTCCTCGTCTGCGCGGCTCCCTTCTCCCTCCTCCGACGGGGTTTCGTTGAATGACGCGTTTGCGCCGTGACGTCACGACGCAATCGCGTCATTCCGCGAAACCCCGCCCCCCCCCCAAGCTGGGCACTCGGGAGAAGGGGGTTTCATGGCGGCGGCACCGCGGGCCATCAGACGAGGTCTGGCGGGCCGGATTTGGCCCGCGGGCCTTGTCTTTGACACCCCTGATCTACAGTATGGCGGTGTGGATAATGAAATGGTTATCATTACTGCCTCACAGCACTGATTCCCACCATGGTCCTAACTGTGTGGAGTTTGTATATTCTCCTCATGTTCCCCTTTATAGTATATAATGTAATGAGCCTCCCCAGTGTTGGACTGGGGAATGAAAGGCCCACCGGCGGAATGCAGTGGCAGTTGGCCCATGCTTAAGTGGGTGGCTAGCATTTACAGTACAGATGGTGTAATGGTTAGCGTTGCTGCCTTACATCCCTGAGACACTAAGGTCATAGGTTCAATTCCCACCATGGACCTGAGTGTGTGGAATTTGTACATACTACACTTGCATGGGTATTCCAGGTTCCTGGTAGGTTAATTGTTTCCCAACAAAAACGTAGCACCTAGTGTATACATGGGCAGACTAGATGAGCCGCCAAGTGGTTCTTATCTGCCGTCACCATTAGAGAGCACATGTTATGATACCCTTGATAAATATATGTAGTAAATGCTATAGAGCAGTGGGTCACAAACTTCTTTGAATCCCGGCGCCCTAGAGTATCAGAATTTTTTTATTTTTTTTTACGGCACCCCTAGGCCAAAAGTTTCTTACTGAGAAATGTAGAAAGAAATATTACATAAAGTAAATTGTGTTTATATGTCATCCTCAGGTTCCAATGTGTGGTGAGGGACAAGATTTGCTTCTGTTTGTCCACATATTTTATGATTGACAGCCACCAGCACTGGTTTTGCCTATTACATTGACCATAAATAATTTTAATTGGTCATGGACCATTAATCCAAGGCACCACTGAAAGTGTCCCAAGGCACCCCAGGGTGCCACGGCACACAGTTTGAGAACCACTGCTATATAGTATAGTAGAAAATACACCATAGTCATGTGCAGTATAATGTAACATATGTATAATGTACTGCATAGTAAAAGTTCACAGATTGGAAACTGATCCCAAGAGTTTAGGGTGGGCCCCACTGTGGGTTTCCCCTGTACACCTGAGGGCCAGTACAACCCTAACCCAGCCTCCTGTATAGAATGCAATGTGTCCCCCATGGACTCTGAGCCAATAAAGCAATATGTAGCAACACTGAATGAAGAACCTAATTAAAGTAAAAGCTGTTTAAGTGAGAAATGCATTTTCATTTTTTTTATTATGTATTATTTTTCCCCCAACCCTGGTCTTACACAAAGGGAAGATTTAAAACAAAAAAAAATGTAGGGAGATGACCTTGGAACCATCACCTGATGTTGGAGTATGTGGGTAGATGTTCATCTTAACAGCCACACACACTCCCCGATATGCTTAATATTTTCAATCTTCTTATATGTCACTTTATATCATGAACATGTAGGCTTAGGGAGAGTTGGGTTCTTTTTTCTAAATTGTTTTTTATATATACAATGTATATATACTTTATTCATTTATAATGCTTACTATATGCTAATCACTATTTCTTGATTCCTATATGTCAATTACGCATAAATAAAGTGCAAACATTCATCATTTAAAATCACAATGCATTATGGGTAAACTGATTTGCATATGCAAATTATGTTGACCGTAATGCATTATGATAAACTATATATATATATATATATATATATATATATATAGATATATACACACACACACACACACACACACACACACACACTGCTTATATATATTCAAACATACATCTGCAGTATGGCGGTGTGGATAATGAAATGGTTATCATATATATAAATATATGTAGTAAATGCTATAGAGCAGTGGGTCACAAACTTCTTTGAATCCCGGCGCCCTAGAGTATCAGAATTTTTTTATTTTTTTTTTACGGCACCCCTAGGCCAAAAGTTTCTTACTGAGAAATGTAGAAAGAAATATTACATTAAGTAAATTGTGTTTATATGTCATCCTCAGGTTCCAATGTGTGGTGAGGGACAAGATTTGCTTCTGTTTGTCCACATATTTTATGATTGACAGCCACCAGCACTGGTTTTGCCTATTACATTGACCATAAATAATTTTAATTGGTCATGGACCATTAATCCAAGGCACCACTGAAAGTGTCCCAAGGCACCCCAGTGTGCCACGGCACACAGTTTGAGAACCACTGCTATATAGTATAGTAGAAAATACACCATAGTCATGTGCAGTATAATGTAACATATGTATAATGTACTGCATAGTAAAAGTTCACAGTTTGGAAACTGATCCCAAGAGTTTAGGGTGGGCCCCACTGTGGGTTTCCCCTGTACACCTGAGGGCCAGTACAACCCTAACCCAGCCTCCTGTATAGAATGCAATGTGTCCCCCATGGACTCTGAGCCAATAAAGCAATATGTAGCAACATTCATTCAGAAGAACCTAATAAAAGTAAAAGCTGTTTAAGTGAGAAATGCATTTTCATTTTTTTATGATGTATAATTTTTTCCCCAACCCCGGTCTTACACAAAGGGAAGATTTAAAACAAAAAAAAATGTAGGGAGATGACCTTGGAACCATCACCTGATGTTGGAGTATGATGGTAGATGTTCATCTTAACAGCCACACACACTCCCCAATATGCTAAATGTTTTCAATCTTCTTATATGTCACTTTATATCATGAACATGTAGGCTTAGGGAGAGTTGGGTTCTTTTTTCTAAATTGTTTTTTATATATACAATGTATATATACTTTATTCATTTATAATGCTTACTATATGCTAATCACTATTTCTTGATTCCTATATGTCAATTACGCATAAATAAAGTGCAAACATTCATCATTTAAAATCACAATGCATTATGGGTAAACTGATTTGCATATGCAAATTATGTTGACCGTAATGCATTATGATAAACTATATATATATATATATATATATATACACACACACACACACACTGCTTATATATATTCAAACATACATCTACAGCAGGGGTGTCAAACTCAAATTCATCGGGGGCCACATCAGCAGTTTGGTCCCCATCAAAGGGCCGGTTGTATCTGTAGGTCTATCCAAAATTTACCGCTCCACCTGCCTTATATGTGCCCAGCCATCTGCCCCCTTTTAAAGTGCCCAGCCATGTGCCCCCTTTTATAGTGCCCAGCCATGTGCCCCCTTTTATAGTGCACAGGTCCCCATTTTACACATAGCGGCAGGCACAGGTCCCCATTTTACACATTGCGGCAGGCACAGGTCCCCATTTTACACATAGCGGCAGGTACAGGTCCCCATTTTACACATTGTGGCAGGCACAGGTCCCCATTTTACACATAGCGGCAGGTACAGGTCCCCATTTTACACATTGTGGCAGCACAGGTCCCCATTTTACACATTGTGGCAGGCACAGGTCCCCATTTTACACATAGCGGCAGGTACAGGTCCCCATTTTACACATTGTGGCAGGCACAGGTCCCCATTTTACACATTGCGGCAGGCACAGGTCCCCATTTTACACATAGCGGCAGGTACAGGTCCCCATTTTACACATTGTGGCAGGCACAGGTCCCCATTTTACACATAGCGGCAGGTACAGGTCCCCATTTTACACATTGTGGCAGGCACAGGTCCCCATTTTACACATTGTGGCAGGCACAGGTCCCCATTTTACACATAGCGGCAGGTACAGGTCCCCATTTTACACATTGTGGCAGGCACAGGTCCCCATTTTACACATTGTGGCAGGCACAGGTCCCCATTTTACACATAGCGTCAGGTACAGGTCCCCATTTTACACATTGTGGCAGGCACAGGTCCCCATTTTACACATTGTGGCAGGCACAGGTCCCCATTTTACACATAGCGGCAGGTACAGGTCCCCATTTTACACATTGTGGCAGGCACAGGTCCCCATTTTACACATAGCGGCAGGTACAGGTCCCCATTTTACACATTGTGGCAGGCACAGGTCCCCATTTTACACATAGCGGCAGGTACAGGTCCCCATTTTACACATTGTGGCAGGCACAGGTCCCCATTTTACACATTGTGGCAGGCACAGGTCCCCATTTTACACATAGCGGCAGGTACAGGTCCCCATTTTACACATTGTGGCAGGCACAGGTCCCCATTTTACACATTGTGGCAGGCACAGGTCCCCATTTTACACATTGCGGCAGGTGGTGGAAGGAGGGAGAGAGAGAGAAAGAGAGGAAGGGAGAGGGGCTGACTTACATTTGAAGCGGTTCTCGCCGCTCTTCAGCCGCCTCTCCCTCCTCGTCTGCGCGGCTCCCTTCTCCCTCCTCCGACGGGGTTTCGTTGAATGACGCGTTTGCGCCGTGACGTCACGACGCAATCGCGTCATTCCGCGAAACCCCGCCCCCCCCCCAAGCTGGGCACTCGGGAGAAGGGGGTTTCATGGCGGCGGCACCGCGGGCCATCAGACGAGGTCTGGCGGGCCGGATTTGGCCCGCGGGCCTTGTCTTTGACACCCCTGATCTACAGTATGGCGGTGTGGATAATGAAATGGTTATCATTACTGCCTCACAGCACTGATTCCCACCATGGTCCTAACTGTGTGGAGTTTGTATATTCTCCTCATGTTCCCCTTTATAGTATATAATGTAATGAGCCTCCCCAGTGTTGGACTGGGGAATGAAAGGCCCACCGGCGGAATGCAGTGGCAGTTGGCCCATGCTTAAGTGGGTGGCTAGCATTTACAGTACAGATGGTGTAATGGTTAGCGTTGCTGCCTTACATCCCTGAGACACTAAGGTCATAGGTTCAATTCCCACCATGGACCTGAGTGTGTGGAATTTGTACAAACTACACTTGCATGGGTATTCCAGGTTCCTGGTAGGTTAATTGTTTCCCAACAAAAACGTAGCACCTAGTGTATACATGGGCAGACTAGATGAGCCGCCAAGTGGTTCTTATCTGCCGTCACCATTAGAGAGCACATGTTATGATACCCTTGATAAATATATGTAGTAAATGCTATAGAGCAGTGGGTCACAAACTTCTTTGAATCCCGGCGCCCTAGAGTATCAGAATTTTTTTATTTTTTTTTACGGCACCCCTAGGCCAAAAGTTTCTTACTGAGAAATGTAGAAAGAAATATTACATTAAGTAAATTGTGTTTATATGTCATCCTCAGGTTCCAATGTGTGGTGAGGGACAAGATTTGCTTCTGTTTGTCCACATATTTTATGATTGACAGCCACCAGCACTGGTTTTGCCTATTACATTGACCATAAATAATTTTAATTGGTCATGGACCATTAATCCAAGGCACCACTGAAAGTGTCCCAAGGCACCCCAGGGTGCCACGGCACACAGTTTGAGAACCACTGCTATATAGTATAGTAGAAAATACACCATAGTCATGTGCAGTATAATGTAACATATGTATAATGTACTGCATAGTAAAAGTTCACAGATTGGAAACTGATCCCAAGAGTTTAGGGTGGGCCCCACTGTGGGTTTCCCCTGTACACCTGAGGGCCAGTACAACCCTAACCCAGCCTCCTGTATAGAATGCAATGTGTCCCCCATGGACTCTGAGCCAATAAAGCAATATGTAGCAACACTGAATGAAGAACCTAATTAAAGTAAAAGCTGTTTAAGTGAGAAATGCATTTTCATTTTTTTTATTATGTATTATTTTTCCCCCAACCCTGGTCTTACACAAAGGGAAGATTTAAAACAAAAAAAAATGTAGGGAGATGACCTTGGAACCATCACCTGATGTTGGAGTATGTGGGTAGATGTTCATCTTAACAGCCACACACACTCCCCGATATGCTTAATATTTTCAATCTTCTTATATGTCACTTTATATCATGAACATGTAGGCTTAGGGAGAGTTGGGTTCTTTTTTCTAAATTGTTTTTTATATATACAATGTATATATACTTTATTCATTTATAATGCTTACTATATGCTAATCACTATTTCTTGATTCCTATATGTCAATTACGCATAAATAAAGTGCAAACATTCATCATTTAAAATCACAATGCATTATGGGTAAACTGATTTGCATATGCAAATTATGTTGACCGTAATGCATTATGATAAACTATATATATATATATATATATATACACACACACACACACTGCTTATATATATTCAAACATACATCTACAGCAGGGGTGTCAAACTCAAATTCATCGGGGGCCACATCAGCAGTTTGGTCCCCATCAAAGGGCCGGTTGTATCTGTAGGTCTATCCAAAATTTACCGCTCCACCTGCCTTATATGTGCCCAGCCATCTGCCCCCTTTTAAAGTGCCCAGCCATGTGCCCCCTTTTATAGTGCCCAGCCATGTGCCCCCTTTTATAGTGCACAGGTCCCCATTTTACACATTGCGGCAGGCACAGGTCCCCATTTTACACATTGCGGCAGGCACAGGTCCCCATTTTACACATAGCGGCAGGTACAGGTCCCCATTTTACACATTGTGGCAGGCACAGGTCCCCATTTTACACATAGCGGCAGGTACAGGTCCCCATTTTACACATTGTGGCAGCACAGGTCCCCATTTTACACATTGTGGCAGGCACAGGTCCCCATTTTACACATAGCGGCAGGTACAGGTCCCCATTTTACACATTGTGGCAGGCACAGGTCCCCATTTTACACATTGCGGCAGGCACAGGTCCCCATTTTACACATAGCGGCAGGTACAGGTCCCCATTTTACACATTGTGGCAGGCACAGGTCCCCATTTTACACATAGCGGCAGGTACAGGTCCCCATTTTACACATTGTGGCAGGCACAGGTCCCCATTTTACACATTGTGGCAGGCACAGGTCCCCATTTTACACATAGCGGCAGGTACAGGTCCCCATTTTACACATAGCGGCAGGTACAGGTCCCCATTTTACACATTGTGGCAGGCACAGGTCCCCATTTTACACATAGCGGCAGGTACAGGTCCCCATTTTACACATTGTGGCAGGCACAGGTCCCCATTTTACACATTGTGGCAGGCACAGGTCCCCATTTTACACATAGCGGCAGGTACAGGTCCCCATTTTACACATTGTGGCAGGCACAGGTCCCCATTTTACACATTGTGGCAGGCACAGGTCCCCATTTTACACATAGCGTCAGGTACAGGTCCCCATTTTACACATTGTGGCAGGCACAGGTCCCCATTTTACACATTGTGGCAGGCACAGGTCCCCATTTTACACATAGCGGCAGGTACAGGTCCCCATTTTACACATTGTGGCAGGCACAGGTCCCCATTTTACACATAGCGGCAGGTACAGGTCCCCATTTTACACATTGTGGCAGGCACAGGTCCCCATTTTACACATAGCGGCAGGTACAGGTCCCCATTTTACACATTGTGGCAGGCACAGGTCCCCATTTTACACATTGTGGCAGGCACAGGTCCCCATTTTACACATAGCGGCAGGTACAGGTCCCCATTTTACACATTGTGGCAGGCACAGGTCCCCATTTTACACATTGTGGCAGGCACAGGTCCCCATTTTACACATTGCGGCAGGTGGTGGAAGGAGGGAGAGAGAGAGAAAGAGAGGAAGGGAGAGGGGCTGACTTACATTTGAAGCGGTTCTCGCCGCTCTTCAGCCGCCTCTCCCTCCTCGTCTGCGCGGCTCCCTTCTCCCTCCTCCGACGGGGTTTCGTTGAATGACGCGTTTGCGCCGTGACGTCACGACGCAATCGCGTCATTCCGCGAAACCCCGCCCCCCCCCCAAGCTGGGCACTCGGGAGAAGGGGGTTTCATGGCGGCGGCACCGCGGGCCATCAGACGAGGTCTGGCGGGCCGGATTTGGCCCGCGGGCCTTGTCTTTGACACCCCTGATCTACAGTATGGCGGTGTGGATAATGAAATGGTTATCATTACTGCCTCACAGCACTGATTCCCACCATGGTCCTAACTGTGTGGAGTTTGTATATTCTCCTCATGTTCCCCTTTATAGTATATAATGTAATGAGCCTCCCCAGTGTTGGACTGGGGAATGAAAGGCCCACCGGCGGAATGCAGTGGCAGTTGGCCCATGCTTAAGTGGGTGGCTAGCATTTACAGTACAGATGGTGTAATGGTTAGCGTTGCTGCCTTACATCCCTGAGACACTAAGGTCATAGGTTCAATTCCCACCATGGACCTGAGTGTGTGGAATTTGTACATACTACACTTGCATGGGTATTCCAGGTTCCTGGTAGGTTAATTGTTTCCCAACAAAAACGTAGCACCTAGTGTATACATGGGCAGACTAGATGAGCCGCCAAGTGGTTCTTATCTGCCGTCACCATTAGAGAGCACATGTTATGATACCCTTGATAAATATATGTAGTAAATGCTATAGAGCAGTGGGTCACAAACTTCTTTGAATCCCGGCGCCCTAGAGTATCAGAATTTTTTTATTTTTTTTTACGGCACCCCTAGGCCAAAAGTTTCTTACTGAGAAATGTAGAAAGAAATATTACATTAAGTAAATTGTGTTTATATGTCATCCTCAGGTTCCAATGTGTGGTGAGGGACAAGATTTGCTTCTGTTTGTCCACATATTTTATGATTGACAGCCACCAGCACTGGTTTTGCCTATTACATTGACCATAAATAATTTTAATTGGTCATGGACCATTAATCCAAGGCACCACTGAAAGTGTCCCAAGGCACCCCAGTGTGCCACGGCACACAGTTTGAGAACCACTGCTATATAGTATAGTAGAAAATACACCATAGTCATGTGCAGTATAATGTAACATATGTATAATGTACTGCATAGTAAAAGTTCACAGATTGGAAACTGATCCCAAGAGTTTAGGGTGGGCCCCACTGTGGGTTTCCCCTGTACACCTGAGGGCCAGTACAACCCTAACCCAGCCTCCTGTATAGAATGCAATGTGTCCCCCATGAACTCTGAGCCAATAAAGCAATATGTAGCAACACTGAATGAAGAACCTAATTAAAGTAAAAGCTGTTTAAGTGAGAAATGCATTTTCATTTTTTTTATTATGTATTATTTTTCCCCCAACCCTGGTCTTACACAAAGGGAAGATTTAAAACAAAAAAAAATGTAGGGAGATGACCTTGGAACCATCACCTGATGTTGGAGTATGTGGGTAGATGCTCATCTTAACAGCCACACACACTCCCCGATATGCTTAATATTTTCAATCTTCTTATATGTCACTTTATATCATGAACATGTAGGCTTAGGGAGAGTTGGGTTCTTTTTTCTAAATTGTTTTTTATATATACAATGTATATATACTTTATTCATTTATAATGCTTACTATATGCTAATCACTATTTCTTGATTCCTATATGTCAATTACGCATAAATAAAGTGCAAACATTCATCATTTAAAATCACAATGCATTATGGGTAAACTGATTTGCATATGCAAATTATGTTGACCGTAATGCATTATGATAAACTATATATATATATATATATATATATATATATAGATATATACACACACACACACACACACACACACACACACACACACACACTGCTTATATATATTCAAACATACATCTGCAGTATGGCGGTGTGGATAATGAAATGGTTATCATATATATAAATATATGTAGTAAATGCTATAGAGCAGTGGGTCACAAACTTCTTTGAATCCCGGCGCCCTAGAGTATCAGAATTTTTTTATTTTTTTTTACGGCACCCCTAGGCCAAAAGTTTCTTACTGAGAAATGTAGAAAGAAATATTACATAAAGTAAATTGTGTTTATATGTCATCCTCAGGTTCCAATGTGTGGTGAGGGACAAGATTTGCTTCTGTTTGTCCACATATTTTATGATTGACAGCCACCAGCACTGGTTTTGCCTATTACATTGACCATAAATAATTTTAATTGGTCATGGACCATTAATCCAAGGCACCACTGAAAGTGTCCCAAGGCACCCCAGTGTGCCACGGCACACAGTTTGAGAACCACTGCTATATAGTATAGTAGAAAATACACCATAGTCATGTGCAGTATATTGTAACATATGTATAATGTACTGCATAGTAAAAGTTCACAGTTTGGAAACTGATCCCAAGAGTTTAGGGTGGGCCCCACTGTGGGTTTCCCCTGTACACCTGAGGGCCAGTACAACCCTAACCCAGCCTCCTGTATAGAATGCAATGTGTCCCCCATGGACTCTGAGCCAATAAAGCAATATGTAGCAACATTCATTCAGAAGAACCTAATAAAAGTAAAAGCTGTTTAAGTGAGAAATGCATTTTCATTTTTTTATGATGTATAATTTTTTCCCCAACCCCGGTCTTACACAAAGGGAAGATTTAAAACAAAAAAAAATGTAGGGAGATGACCTTGGAACCATCACCTGATGTTGGAGTATGATGGTAGATGTTCATCTTAACAGCCACACACACTCCCCAATATGCTAAATGTTTTCAATCTTCTTATATGTCACTTTATATCATGAACATGTAGGCTTAGGGAGAGTTGGGTTCTTTTTTCTAAATTGTTTTTTATATATACAATGTATATATACTTTATTCATTTATAATGCTTACTATATGCTAATCACTATTTCTTGATTCCTATATGTCAATTACGCATAAATAAAGTGCAAACATTCATCATTTAAAATCACAATGCATTATGGGTAAACTGATTTGCATATGCAAATTATGTTGACCGTAATGCATTATGATAAACTATATATATATATATATATATATATACACACACACACACACACACTGCTTATATATATTCAAACATACATCTACAGCAGGGGTGTCAAACTCAAATTCATCGGGGGCCACATCAGCAGTTTGGTCCCCATCAAAGGGCCGGTTGTATCTGTAGGTCTATCCAAAATTTACCGCTCCACCTGCCTTATATGTGCCCAGCCATCTGCCCCCTTTTAAAGTGCCCAGCCATGTGCCCCCTTTTATAGTGCCCAGCCATGTGCCCCCTTTTATAGTGCACAGGTCCCCATTTTACACATTGCGGCAGGCACAGGTCCCCATTTTACACATTGCGGCAGGCACAGGTCCCCATTTTACACATAGCGGCAGGTACAGGTCCCCATTTTACACATTGTGGCAGGCACAGGTCCCCATTTTACACATAGCGGCAGGTACAGGTCCCCATTTTACACATTGTGGCAGCACAGGTCCCCATTTTACACATTGTGGCAGGCACAGGTCCCCATTTTACACATAGCGGCAGGTACAGGTCCCCATTTTACACATTGTGGCAGGCACAGGTCCCCATTTTACACATTGCGGCAGGCACAGGTCCCCATTTTACACATAGCGGCAGGTACAGGTCCCCATTTTACACATTGTGGCAGGCACAGGTCCCCATTTTACACATAGCGGCAGGTACAGGTCCCCATTTTACACATTGTGGCAGGCACAGGTCCCCATTTTACACATTGTGGCAGGCACAGGTCCCCATTTTACACATAGCGGCAGGTACAGGTCCCCATTTTACACATTGTGGCAGGCACAGGTCCCCATTTTACACATTGTGGCAGGCACAGGTCCCCATTTTACACATAGCGGCAGGTACAGGTCCCCATTTTACACATTGTGGCAGGCACAGGTCCCCATTTTACACATTGTGGCAGGCACAGGTCCCCATTTTACACATAGCGGCAGGTACAGGTCCCCATTTTACACATTGTGGCAGGCACAGGTCCCCATTTTACACATAGCGGCAGGTACAGGTCCCCATTTTACACATTGTGGCAGGCACTGGTCCCCATTTTACACATAGCGGCAGGTACAGGTCCCCATTTTACACATTGTGGCAGGCACAGGTCCCCATTTTACACATTGTGGCAGGCACAGGTCCCCATTTTACACATAGCGGCAGGTACAGGTCCCCATTTTACACATTGTGGCAGGCACAGGTCCCCATTTTACACATTGTGGCAGGCACAGGTCCCCATTTTACACATTGCGGCAGGTGGTGGAAGGAGGGAGAGAGAGAGAAAGAGAGGAAGGGAGAGGGGCTGACTTACATTTGAAGCGGTTCTCGCCGCTCTTCAGCCGCCTCTCCCTCCTCGTCTGCGCGGCTCCCTTCTCCCTCCTCCGACGGGGTTTCGTTGAATGACGCGTTTGCGCCGTGACGTCACGACGCAATCGCGTCATTCCGCGAAACCCCGCCCCCCCCCCAAGCTGGGCACTCGGGAGAAGGGGGTTTCATGGCGGCGGCACCGCGGGCCATCAGACGAGGTCTGGCGGGCCGGATTTGGCCCGCGGGCCTTGTCTTTGACACCCCTGATCTACAGTATGGCGGTGTGGATAATGAAATGGTTATCATTACTGCCTCACAGCACTGATTCCCACCATGGTCCTAACTGTGTGGAGTTTGTATATTCTCCTCATGTTCCCCTTTATAGTATATAATGTAATGAGCCTCCCCAGTGTTGGACTGGGGAATGAAAGGCCCACCGGCGGAATGCAGTGGCAGTTGGCCCATGCTTAAGTGGGTGGCTAGCATTTACAGTACAGATGGTGTAATGGTTAGCGTTGCTGCCTTACATCCCTGAGACACTAAGGTCATAGGTTCAATTCCCACCATGGACCTGAGTGTGTGGAATTTGTACAAACTACACTTGCATGGGTATTCCAGGTTCCTGGTAGGTTAATTGTTTCCCAACAAAAACGTAGCACCTAGTGTATACATGGGCAGACTAGATGAGCCGCCAAGTGGTTCTTATCTGCCGTCACCATTAGAGAGCACATGTTATGATACCCTTGATAAATATATGTAGTAAATGCTATAGAGCAGTGGGTCACAAACTTCTTTGAATCCCGGCGCCCTAGAGTATCAGAATTTTTTTATTTTTTTTTACGGCACCCCTAGGCCAAAAGTTTCTTACTGAGAAATGTAGAAAGAAATATTACATTAAGTAAATTGTGTTTATATGTCATCCTCAGGTTCCAATGTGTGGTGAGGGACAAGATTTGCTTCTGTTTGTCCACATATTTTATGATTGACAGCCACCAGCACTGGTTTTGCCTATTACATTGACCATAAATAATTTTAATTGGTCATGGACCATTAATCCAAGGCACCACTGAAAGTGTCCCAAGGCACCCCAGGGTGCCACGGCACACAGTTTGAGAACCACTGCTATATAGTATAGTAGAAAATACACCATAGTCATGTGCAGTATAATGTAACATATGTATAATGTACTGCATAGTAAAAGTTCACAGATTGGAAACTGATCCCAAGAGTTTAGGGTGGGCCCCACTGTGGGTTTCCCCTGTACACCTGAGGGCCAGTACAACCCTAACCCAGCCTCCTGTATAGAATGCAATGTGTCCCCCATGGACTCTGAGCCAATAAAGCAATATGTAGCAACACTGAATGAAGAACCTAATTAAAGTAAAAGCTGTTTAAGTGAGAAATGCATTTTCATTTTTTTTATTATGTATTATTTTTCCCCCAACCCTGGTCTTACACAAAGGGAAGATTTAAAACAAAAAAAAATGTAGGGAGATGACCTTGGAACCATCACCTGATGTTGGAGTATGTGGGTAGATGTTCATCTTAACAGCCACACACACTCCCCGATATGCTTAATATTTTCAATCTTCTTATATGTCACTTTATATCATGAACATGTAGGCTTAGGGAGAGTTGGGTTCTTTTTTCTAAATTGTTTTTTATATATACAATGTATATATACTTTATTCATTTATAATGCTTACTATATGCTAATCACTATTTCTTGATTCCTATATGTCAATTACGCATAAATAAAGTGCAAACATTCATCATTTAAAATCACAATGCATTATGGGTAAACTGATTTGCATATGCAAATTATGTTGACCGTAATGCATTATGATAAACTATATATATATATATATATATATATATATAGATATATACACACACACACACACACACACACACACACACACACACACACACTGCTTATATATATTCAAACATACATCTGCAGTATGGCGGTGTGGATAATGAAATGGTTATCATATATATAAATATATGTAGTAAATGCTATAGAGCAGTGGGTCACAAACTTCTTTGAATCCCGGCGCCCTAGAGTATCAGAATTTTTTTATTTTTTTTTACGGCACCCCTAGGCCAAAAGTTTCTTACTGAGAAATGTAGAAAGAAATATTACATTAAGTAAATTGTGTTTATATGTCATCCTCAGGTTCCAATGTGTGGTGAGGGACAAGATTTGCTTCTGTTTGTCCACATATTTTATGATTGACAGCCACCAGCACTGGTTTTGCCTATTACATTGACCATAAATAATTTTAATTGGTCATGGACCATTAATCCAAGGCACCACTGAAAGTGTCCCAAGGCACCCCAGTGTGCCACGGCACACAGTTTGAGAACCACTGCTATATAGTATAGTAGAAAATACACCATAGTCATGTGCAGTATAATGTAACATATGTATAATGTACTGCATAGTAAAAGTTCACAGTTTGGAAACTGATCCCAAGAGTTTAGGGTGGGCCCCACTGTGGGTTTCCCCTGTACACCTGAGGGCCAGTACAACCCTAACCCAGCCTCCTGTATAGAATGCAATGTGTCCCCCATGGACTCTGAGCCAATAAAGCAATATGTAGCAACATTCATTCAGAAGAACCTAATAAAAGTAAAAGCTGTTTAAGTGAGAAATGCATTTTCATTTTTTTATGATGTATAATTTTTTCCCCAACCCCGGTCTTACACAAAGGGAAGATTTAAAACAAAAAAAAATGTAGGGAGATGACCTTGGAACCATCACCTGATGTTGGAGTATGATGGTAGATGTTCATCTTAACAGCCACACACACTCCCCAATATGCTAAATGTTTTCAATCTTCTTATATGTCACTTTATATCATGAACATGTAGGCTTAGGGAGAGTTGGGTTCTTTTTTCTAAATTGTTTTTTATATATACAATGTATATATACTTTATTCATTTATAATGCTTACTATATGCTAATCACTATTTCTTGATTCCTATATGTCAATTACGCATAAATAAAGTGCAAACATTCATCATTTAAAATCACAATGCATTATGGGTAAACTGATTTGCATATGCAAATTATGTTGACCGTAATGCATTATGATAAACTATATATATATATATATATATATACACACACACACACACACTGCTTATATATATTCAAACATACATCTACAGCAGGGGTGTCAAACTCAAATTCATCGGGGGCCACATCAGCAGTTTGGTCCCCATCAAAGGGCCGGTTGTATCTGTAGGTCTATCCAAAATTTACCGCTCCACCTGCCTTATATGTGCCCAGCCATCTGCCCCCTTTTAAAGTGCCCAGCCATGTGCCCCCTTTTATAGTGCCCAGCCATGTGCCCCCTTTTATAGTGCACAGGTCCCCATTTTACACATTGCGGCAGGCACAGGTCCCCATTTTACACATTGCGGCAGGCACAGGTCCCCATTTTACACATAGCGGCAGGTACAGGTCCCCATTTTACACATTGTGGCAGGCACAGGTCCCCATTTTACACATAGCGGCAGGTACAGGTCCCCATTTTACACATTGTGGCAGCACAGGTCCCCATTTTACACATTGTGGCAGGCACAGGTCCCCATTTTACACATAGCGGCAGGTACAGGTCCCCATTTTACACATTGTGGCAGGCACAGGTCCCCATTTTACACATTGCGGCAGGCACAGGTCCCCATTTTACACATAGCGGCAGGTACAGGTCCCCATTTTACACATTGTGGCAGGCACAGGTCCCCATTTTACACATAGCGGCAGGTACAGGTCCCCATTTTACACATTGTGGCAGGCACAGGTCCCCATTTTACACATTGTGGCAGGCACAGGTCCCCATTTTACACATAGCGGCAGGTACAGGTCCCCATTTTACACATTGTGGCAGGCACAGGTCCCCATTTTACACATTGTGGCAGGCACAGGTCCCCATTTTACACATAGCGTCAGGTACAGGTCCCCATTTTACACATTGTGGCAGGCACAGGTCCCCATTTTACACATTGTGGCAGGCACAGGTCCCCATTTTACACATAGCGGCAGGTACAGGTCCCCATTTTACACATTGTGGCAGGCACAGGTCCCCATTTTACACATAGCGGCAGGTACAGGTCCCCATTTTACACATTGTGGCAGGCACAGGTCCCCATTTTACACATAGCGGCAGGTACAGGTCCCCATTTTACACATTGTGGCAGGCACAGGTCCCCATTTTACACATTGTGGCAGGCACAGGTCCCCATTTTACACATAGCGGCAGGTACAGGTCCCCATTTTACACATTGTGGCAG
This sequence comes from Pseudophryne corroboree, assembly GCF_028390025.1. Taxonomy (NCBI): domain Eukaryota; kingdom Metazoa; phylum Chordata; class Amphibia; order Anura; family Myobatrachidae; genus Pseudophryne; species Pseudophryne corroboree. The sequence goes on from NW_026968356.1 coordinate 91,236, forward strand.
GCACAGGTCCCCATTTTACACATTGTGGCAGGCACAGGTCCCCATTTTACACATTGCGGCAGGTGGTGGAAGGAGGGAGAGAGAGAGAAAGAGAGGAAGGGAGAGGGGCTGACTTACATTTGAAGCGGTTCTCGCCGCTCTTCAGCCGCCTCTCCCTCCTCGTCTGCGCGGCTCCCTTCTCCCTCCTCCGACGGGGTTTCGTTGAATGACGCGTTTGCGCCGTGACGTCACGACGCAATCGCGTCATTCCGCGAAACCCCGCCCCCCCCCCCAAGCTGGGCACTCGGGAGAAGGGGGTTTCATGGCGGCGGCACCGCGGGCCATCAGACGAGGTCTGGCGGGCCGGATTTGGCCCGCGGGCCTTGTCTTTGACACCCCTGATCTACAGTATGGCGGTGTGGATAATGAAATGGTTATCATTACTGCCTCACAGCACTGATTCCCACCATGGTCCTAACTGTGTGGAGTTTGTATATTCTCCTCATGTTCCCCTTTATAGTATATAATGTAATGAGCCTCCCCAGTGTTGGACTGGGGAATGAAAGGCCCACCGGCGGAATGCAGTGGCAGTTGGCCCATGCTTAAGTGGGTGGCTAGCATTTACAGTACAGATGGTGTAATGGTTAGCGTTGCTGCCTTACATCCCTGAGACACTAAGGTCATAGGTTCAATTCCCACCATGGACCTGAGTGTGTGGAATTTGTACATACTACACTTGCATGGGTATTCCAGGTTCCTGGTAGGTTAATTGTTTCCCAACAAAAACGTAGCACCTAGTGTATACATGGGCAGACTAGATGAGCCGCCAAGTGGTTCTTATCTGCCGTCACCATTAGAGAGCACATGTTATGATACCCTTGATAAATATATGTAGTAAATGCTATAGAGCAGTGGGTCACAAACTTCTTTGAATCCCGGCGCCCTAGAGTATCAGAATTTTTTTATTTTTTTTTACGGCACCCCTAGGCCAAAAGTTTCTTACTGAGAAATGTAGAAAGAAATATTACATTAAGTAAATTGTGTTTATATGTCATCCTCAGGTTCCAATGTGTGGTGAGGGACAAGATTTGCTTCTGTTTGTCCACATATTTTATGATTGACAGCCACCAGCACTGGTTTTGCCTATTACATTGACCATAAATAATTTTAATTGGTCATGGACCATTAATCCAAGGCACCACTGAAAGTGTCCCAAGGCACCCCAGTGTGCCACGGCACACAGTTTGAGAACCACTGCTATATAGTATAGTAGAAAATACACCATAGTCATGTGCAGTATAATGTAACATATGTATAATGTACTGCATAGTAAAAGTTCACAGATTGGAAACTGATCCCAAGAGTTTAGGGTGGGCCCCACTGTGGGTTTCCCCTGTACACCTGAGGGCCAGTACAACCCTAACCCAGCCTCCTGTATAGAATGCAATGTGTCCCCCATGAACTCTGAGCCAATAAAGCAATATGTAGCAACACTGAATGAAGAACCTAATTAAAGTAAAAGCTGTTTAAGTGAGAAATGCATTTTCATTTTTTTTATTATGTATTATTTTTCCCCCAACCCTGGTCTTACACAAAGGGAAGATTTAAAACAAAAAAAAATGTAGGGAGATGACCTTGGAACCATCACCTGATGTTGGAGTATGTGGGTAGATGCTCATCTTAACAGCCACACACACTCCCCGATATGCTTAATATTTTCAATCTTCTTATATGTCACTTTATATCATGAACATGTAGGCTTAGGGAGAGTTGGGTTCTTTTTTCTAAATTGTTTTTTATATATACAATGTATATATACTTTATTCATTTATAATGCTTACTATATGCTAATCACTATTTCTTGATTCCTATATGTCAATTACGCATAAATAAAGTGCAAACATTCATCATTTAAAATCACAATGCATTATGGGTAAACTGATTTGCATATGCAAATTATGTTGACCGTAATGCATTATGATAAACTATATATATATATATATATATATATATATAGATATATACACACACACACACACACACACACACACACACACACACACTGCTTATATATATTCAAACATACATCTGCAGTATGGCGGTGTGGATAATGAAATGGTTATCATATATATAAATATATGTAGTAAATGCTATAGAGCAGTGGGTCACAAACTTCTTTGAATCCCGGCGCCCTAGAGTATCAGAATTTTTTTATTTTTTTTTACGGCACCCCTAGGCCAAAAGTTTCTTACTGAGAAATGTAGAAAGAAATATTACATAAAGTAAATTGTGTTTATATGTCATCCTCAGGTTCCAATGTGTGGTGAGGGACAAGATTTGCTTCTGTTTGTCCACATATTTTATGATTGACAGCCACCAGCACTGGTTTTGCCTATTACATTGACCATAAATAATTTTAATTGGTCATGGACCATTAATCCAAGGCACCACTGAAAGTGTCCCAAGGCACCCCAGTGTGCCACGGCACACAGTTTGAGAACCACTGCTATATAGTATAGTAGAAAATACACCATAGTCATGTGCAGTATATTGTAACATATGTATAATGTACTGCATAGTAAAAGTTCACAGTTTGGAAACTGATCCCAAGAGTTTAGGGTGGGCCCCACTGTGGGTTTCCCCTGTACACCTGAGGGCCAGTACAACCCTAACCCAGCCTCCTGTATAGAATGCAATGTGTCCCCCATGGACTCTGAGCCAATAAAGCAATATGTAGCAACATTCATTCAGAAGAACCTAATAAAAGTAAAAGCTGTTTAAGTGAGAAATGCATTTTCATTTTTTTATGATGTATAATTTTTTCCCCAACCCCGGTCTTACACAAAGGGAAGATTTAAAACAAAAAAAAATGTAGGGAGATGACCTTGGAACCATCACCTGATGTTGGAGTATGATGGTAGATGTTCATCTTAACAGCCACACACACTCCCCAATATGCTAAATGTTTTCAATCTTCTTATATGTCACTTTATATCATGAACATGTAGGCTTAGGGAGAGTTGGGTTCTTTTTTCTAAATTGTTTTTTATATATACAATGTATATATACTTTATTCATTTATAATGCTTACTATATGCTAATCACTATTTCTTGATTCCTATATGTCAATTACGCATAAATAAAGTGCAAACATTCATCATTTAAAATCACAATGCATTATGGGTAAACTGATTTGCATATGCAAATTATGTTGACCGTAATGCATTATGATAAACTATATATATATATATATATATATATACACACACACACACACACACTGCTTATATATATTCAAACATACATCTACAGCAGGGGTGTCAAACTCAAATTCATCGGGGGCCACATCAGCAGTTTGGTCCCCATCAAAGGGCCGGTTGTATCTGTAGGTCTATCCAAAATTTACCGCTCCACCTGCCTTATATGTGCCCAGCCATCTGCCCCCTTTTAAAGTGCCCAGCCATGTGCCCCCTTTTATAGTGCCCAGCCATGTGCCCCCTTTTATAGTGCACAGGTCCCCATTTTACACATTGCGGCAGGCACAGGTCCCCATTTTACACATTGCGGCAGGCACAGGTCCCCATTTTACACATAGCGGCAGGTACAGGTCCCCATTTTACACATTGTGGCAGGCACAGGTCCCCATTTTACACATAGCGGCAGGTACAGGTCCCCATTTTACACATTGTGGCAGCACAGGTCCCCATTTTACACATTGTGGCAGGCACAGGTCCCCATTTTACACATAGCGGCAGGTACAGGTCCCCATTTTACACATTGTGGCAGGCACAGGTCCCCATTTTACACATTGCGGCAGGCACAGGTCCCCATTTTACACATAGCGGCAGGTACAGGTCCCCATTTTACACATTGTGGCAGGCACAGGTCCCCATTTTACACATAGCGGCAGGTACAGGTCCCCATTTTACACATTGTGGCAGGCACAGGTCCCCATTTTACACATTGTGGCAGGCACAGGTCCCCATTTTACACATAGCGGCAGGTACAGGTCCCCATTTTACACATTGTGGCAGGCACAGGTCCCCATTTTACACATTGTGGCAGGCACAGGTCCCCATTTTACACATAGCGGCAGGTACAGGTCCCCATTTTACACATTGTGGCAGGCACAGGTCCCCATTTTACACATTGTGGCAGGCACAGGTCCCCATTTTACACATAGCGGCAGGTACAGGTCCCCATTTTACACATTGTGGCAGGCACAGGTCCCCATTTTACACATAGCGGCAGGTACAGGTCCCCATTTTACACATTGTGGCAGGCACTGGTCCCCATTTTACACATAGCGGCAGGTACAGGTCCCCATTTTACACATTGTGGCAGGCACAGGTCCCCATTTTACACATTGTGGCAGGCACAGGTCCCCATTTTACACATAGCGGCAGGTACAGGTCCCCATTTTACACATTGTGGCAGGCACAGGTCCCCATTTTACACATTGTGGCAGGCACAGGTCCCCATTTTACACATTGCGGCAGGTGGTGGAAGGAGGGAGAGAGAGAGAAAGAGAGGAAGGGAGAGGGGCTGACTTACATTTGAAGCGGTTCTCGCCGCTCTTCAGCCGCCTCTCCCTCCTCGTCTGCGCGGCTCCCTTCTCCCTCCTCCGACGGGGTTTCGTTGAATGACGCGTTTGCGCCGTGACGTCACGACGCAATCGCGTCATTCCGCGAAACCCCGCCCCCCCCCCAAGCTGGGCACTCGGGAGAAGGGGGTTTCATGGCGGCGGCACCGCGGGCCATCAGACGAGGTCTGGCGGGCCGGATTTGGCCCGCGGGCCTTGTCTTTGACACCCCTGATCTACAGTATGGCGGTGTGGATAATGAAATGGTTATCATTACTGCCTCACAGCACTGATTCCCACCATGGTCCTAACTGTGTGGAGTTTGTATATTCTCCTCATGTTCCCCTTTATAGTATATAATGTAATGAGCCTCCCCAGTGTTGGACTGGGGAATGAAAGGCCCACCGGCGGAATGCAGTGGCAGTTGGCCCATGCTTAAGTGGGTGGCTAGCATTTACAGTACAGATGGTGTAATGGTTAGCGTTGCTGCCTTACATCCCTGAGACACTAAGGTCATAGGTTCAATTCCCACCATGGACCTGAGTGTGTGGAATTTGTACAAACTACACTTGCATGGGTATTCCAGGTTCCTGGTAGGTTAATTGTTTCCCAACAAAAACGTAGCACCTAGTGTATACATGGGCAGACTAGATGAGCCGCCAAGTGGTTCTTATCTGCCGTCACCATTAGAGAGCACATGTTATGATACCCTTGATAAATATATGTAGTAAATGCTATAGAGCAGTGGGTCACAAACTTCTTTGAATCCCGGCGCCCTAGAGTATCAGAATTTTTTTATTTTTTTTTACGGCACCCCTAGGCCAAAAGTTTCTTACTGAGAAATGTAGAAAGAAATATTACATTAAGTAAATTGTGTTTATATGTCATCCTCAGGTTCCAATGTGTGGTGAGGGACAAGATTTGCTTCTGTTTGTCCACATATTTTATGATTGACAGCCACCAGCACTGGTTTTGCCTATTACATTGACCATAAATAATTTTAATTGGTCATGGACCATTAATCCAAGGCACCACTGAAAGTGTCCCAAGGCACCCCAGGGTGCCACGGCACACAGTTTGAGAACCACTGCTATATAGTATAGTAGAAAATACACCATAGTCATGTGCAGTATAATGTAACATATGTATAATGTACTGCATAGTAAAAGTTCACAGATTGGAAACTGATCCCAAGAGTTTAGGGTGGGCCCCACTGTGGGTTTCCCCTGTACACCTGAGGGCCAGTACAACCCTAACCCAGCCTCCTGTATAGAATGCAATGTGTCCCCCATGGACTCTGAGCCAATAAAGCAATATGTAGCAACACTGAATGAAGAACCTAATTAAAGTAAAAGCTGTTTAAGTGAGAAATGCATTTTCATTTTTTTTATTATGTATTATTTTTCCCCCAACCCTGGTCTTACACAAAGGGAAGATTTAAAACAAAAAAAAATGTAGGGAGATGACCTTGGAACCATCACCTGATGTTGGAGTATGTGGGTAGATGTTCATCTTAACAGCCACACACACTCCCCGATATGCTTAATATTTTCAATCTTCTTATATGTCACTTTATATCATGAACATGTAGGCTTAGGGAGAGTTGGGTTCTTTTTTCTAAATTGTTTTTTATATATACAATGTATATATACTTTATTCATTTATAATGCTTACTATATGCTAATCACTATTTCTTGATTCCTATATGTCAATTACGCATAAATAAAGTGCAAACATTCATCATTTAAAATCACAATGCATTATGGGTAAACTGATTTGCATATGCAAATTATGTTGACCGTAATGCATTATGATAAACTATATATATATATATATATATATATATATATAGATATATACACACACACACACACACACACACACACACACACACACACACACACTGCTTATATATATTCAAACATACATCTGCAGTATGGCGGTGTGGATAATGAAATGGTTATCATATATATAAATATATGTAGTAAATGCTATAGAGCAGTGGGTCACAAACTTCTTTGAATCCCGGCGCCCTAGAGTATCAGAATTTTTTTATTTTTTTTTACGGCACCCCTAGGCCAAAAGTTTCTTACTGAGAAATGTAGAAAGAAATATTACATTAAGTAAATTGTGTTTATATGTCATCCTCAGGTTCCAATGTGTGGTGAGGGACAAGATTTGCTTCTGTTTGTCCACATATTTTATGATTGACAGCCACCAGCACTGGTTTTGCCTATTACATTGACCATAAATAATTTTAATTGGTCATGGACCATTAATCCAAGGCACCACTGAAAGTGTCCCAAGGCACCCCAGTGTGCCACGGCACACAGTTTGAGAACCACTGCTATATAGTATAGTAGAAAATACACCATAGTCATGTGCAGTATAATGTAACATATGTATAATGTACTGCATAGTAAAAGTTCACAGTTTGGAAACTGATCCCAAGAGTTTAGGGTGGGCCCCACTGTGGGTTTCCCCTGTACACCTGAGGGCCAGTACAACCCTAACCCAGCCTCCTGTATAGAATGCAATGTGTCCCCCATGGACTCTGAGCCAATAAAGCAATATGTAGCAACATTCATTCAGAAGAACCTAATAAAAGTAAAAGCTGTTTAAGTGAGAAATGCATTTTCATTTTTTTATGATGTATAATTTTTTCCCCAACCCCGGTCTTACACAAAGGGAAGATTTAAAACAAAAAAAAATGTAGGGAGATGACCTTGGAACCATCACCTGATGTTGGAGTATGATGGTAGATGTTCATCTTAACAGCCACACACACTCCCCAATATGCTAAATGTTTTCAATCTTCTTATATGTCACTTTATATCATGAACATGTAGGCTTAGGGAGAGTTGGGTTCTTTTTTCTAAATTGTTTTTTATATATACAATGTATATATACTTTATTCATTTATAATGCTTACTATATGCTAATCACTATTTCTTGATTCCTATATGTCAATTACGCATAAATAAAGTGCAAACATTCATCATTTAAAATCACAATGCATTATGGGTAAACTGATTTGCATATGCAAATTATGTTGACCGTAATGCATTATGATAAACTATATATATATATATATATATATACACACACACACACACACTGCTTATATATATTCAAACATACATCTACAGCAGGGGTGTCAAACTCAAATTCATCGGGGGCCACATCAGCAGTTTGGTCCCCATCAAAGGGCCGGTTGTATCTGTAGGTCTATCCAAAATTTACCGCTCCACCTGCCTTATATGTGCCCAGCCATCTGCCCCCTTTTAAAGTGCCCAGCCATGTGCCCCCTTTTATAGTGCCCAGCCATGTGCCCCCTTTTATAGTGCACAGGTCCCCATTTTACACATTGCGGCAGGCACAGGTCCCCATTTTACACATTGCGGCAGGCACAGGTCCCCATTTTACACATAGCGGCAGGTACAGGTCCCCATTTTACACATTGTGGCAGGCACAGGTCCCCATTTTACACATAGCGGCAGGTACAGGTCCCCATTTTACACATTGTGGCAGCACAGGTCCCCATTTTACACATTGTGGCAGGCACAGGTCCCCATTTTACACATAGCGGCAGGTACAGGTCCCCATTTTACACATTGTGGCAGGCACAGGTCCCCATTTTACACATTGCGGCAGGCACAGGTCCCCATTTTACACATAGCGGCAGGTACAGGTCCCCATTTTACACATTGTGGCAGGCACAGGTCCCCATTTTACACATAGCGGCAGGTACAGGTCCCCATTTTACACATTGTGGCAGGCACAGGTCCCCATTTTACACATTGTGGCAGGCACAGGTCCCCATTTTACACATAGCGGCAGGTACAGGTCCCCATTTTACACATTGTGGCAGGCACAGGTCCCCATTTTACACATTGTGGCAGGCACAGGTCCCCATTTTACACATAGCGTCAGGTACAGGTCCCCATTTTACACATTGTGGCAGGCACAGGTCCCCATTTTACACATTGTGGCAGGCACAGGTCCCCATTTTACACATAGCGGCAGGTACAGGTCCCCATTTTACACATTGTGGCAGGCACAGGTCCCCATTTTACACATAGCGGCAGGTACAGGTCCCCATTTTACACATTGTGGCAGGCACAGGTCCCCATTTTACACATAGCGGCAGGTACAGGTCCCCATTTTACACATTGTGGCAGGCACAGGTCCCCATTTTACACATTGTGGCAGGCACAGGTCCCCATTTTACACATAGCGGCAGGTACAGGTCCCCATTTTACACATTGTGGCAGGCACAGGTCCCCATTTTACACATTGTGGCAGGCACAGGTCCCCATTTTACACATTGCGGCAGGTGGTGGAAGGAGGGAGAGAGAGAGAAAGAGAGGAAGGGAGAGGGGCTGACTTACATTTGAAGCGGTTCTCGCCGCTCTTCAGCCGCCTCTCCCTCCTCGTCTGCGCGGCTCCCTTCTCCCTCCTCCGACGGGGTTTCGTTGAATGACGCGTTTGCGCCGTGACGTCACGACGCAATCGCGTCATTCCGCGAAACCCCGCCCCCCCCCCCCAAGCTGGGCACTCGGGAGAAGGGGGTTTCATGGCGGCGGCACCGCGGGCCATCAGACGAGGTCTGGCGGGCCGGATTTGGCCCGCGGGCCTTGTCTTTGACACCCCTGATCTACAGTATGGCGGTGTGGATAATGAAATGGTTATCATTACTGCCTCACAGCACTGATTCCCACCATGGTCCTAACTGTGTGGAGTTTGTATATTCTCCTCATGTTCCCCTTTATAGTATATAATGTAATGAGCCTCCCCAGTGTTGGACTGGGGAATGAAAGGCCCACCGGCGGAATGCAGTGGCAGTTGGCCCATGCTTAAGTGGGTGGCTAGCATTTACAGTACAGATGGTGTAATGGTTAGCGTTGCTGCCTTACATCCCTGAGACACTAAGGTCATAGGTTCAATTCCCACCATGGACCTGAGTGTGTGGAATTTGTACATACTACACTTGCATGGGTATTCCAGGTTCCTGGTAGGTTAATTGTTTCCCAACAAAAACGTAGCACCTAGTGTATACATGGGCAGACTAGATGAGCCGCCAAGTGGTTCTTATCTGCCGTCACCATTAGAGAGCACATGTTATGATACCCTTGATAAATATATGTAGTAAATGCTATAGAGCAGTGGGTCACAAACTTCTTTGAATCCCGGCGCCCTAGAGTATCAGAATTTTTTTATTTTTTTTTACGGCACCCCTAGGCCAAAAGTTTCTTACTGAGAAATGTAGAAAGAAATATTACATTAAGTAAATTGTGTTTATATGTCATCCTCAGGTTCCAATGTGTGGTGAGGGACAAGATTTGCTTCTGTTTGTCCACATATTTTATGATTGACAGCCACCAGCACTGGTTTTGCCTATTACATTGACCATAAATAATTTTAATTGGTCATGGACCATTAATCCAAGGCACCACTGAAAGTGTCCCAAGGCACCCCAGTGTGCCACGGCACACAGTTTGAGAACCACTGCTATATAGTATAGTAGAAAATACACCATAGTCATGTGCAGTATAATGTAACATATGTATAATGTACTGCATAGTAAAAGTTCACAGATTGGAAACTGATCCCAAGAGTTTAGGGTGGGCCCCACTGTGGGTTTCCCCTGTACACCTGAGGGCCAGTACAACCCTAACCCAGCCTCCTGTATAGAATGCAATGTGTCCCCCATGAACTCTGAGCCAATAAAGCAATATGTAGCAACACTGAATGAAGAACCTAATTAAAGTAAAAGCTGTTTAAGTGAGAAATGCATTTTCATTTTTTTTATTATGTATTATTTTTCCCCCAACCCTGGTCTTACACAAAGGGAAGATTTAAAACAAAAAAAAATGTAGGGAGATGACCTTGGAACCATCACCTGATGTTGGAGTATGTGGGTAGATGCTCATCTTAACAGCCACACACACTCCCCGATATGCTTAATATTTTCAATCTTCTTATATGTCACTTTATATCATGAACATGTAGGCTTAGGGAGAGTTGGGTTCTTTTTTCTAAATTGTTTTTTATATATACAATGTATATATACTTTATTCATTTATAATGCTTACTATATGCTAATCACTATTTCTTGATTCCTATATGTCAATTACGCATAAATAAAGTGCAAACATTCATCATTTAAAATCACAATGCATTATGGGTAAACTGATTTGCATATGCAAATTATGTTGACCGTAATGCATTATGATAAACTATATATATATATATATATATATATATATAGATATATACACACACACACACACACACACACACACACACACACACACTGCTTATATATATTCAAACATACATCTGCAGTATGGCGGTGTGGATAATGAAATGGTTATCATATATATAAATATATGTAGTAAATGCTATAGAGCAGTGGGTCACAAACTTCTTTGAATCCCGGCGCCCTAGAGTATCAGAATTTTTTTATTTTTTTTTACGGCACCCCTAGGCCAAAAGTTTCTTACTGAGAAATGTAGAAAGAAATATTACATAAAGTAAATTGTGTTTATATGTCATCCTCAGGTTCCAATGTGTGGTGAGGGACAAGATTTGCTTCTGTTTGTCCACATATTTTATGATTGACAGCCACCAGCACTGGTTTTGCCTATTACATTGACCATAAATAATTTTAATTGGTCATGGACCATTAATCCAAGGCACCACTGAAAGTGTCCCAAGGCACCCCAGTGTGCCACGGCACACAGTTTGAGAACCACTGCTATATAGTATAGTAGAAAATACACCATAGTCATGTGCAGTATATTGTAACATATGTATAATGTACTGCATAGTAAAAGTTCACAGTTTGGAAACTGATCCCAAGAGTTTAGGGTGGGCCCCACTGTGGGTTTCCCCTGTACACCTGAGGGCCAGTACAACCCTAACCCAGCCTCCTGTATAGAATGCAATGTGTCCCCCATGGACTCTGAGCCAATAAAGCAATATGTAGCAACATTCATTCAGAAGAACCTAATAAAAGTAAAAGCTGTTTAAGTGAGAAATGCATTTTCATTTTTTTATGATGTATAATTTTTTCCCCAACCCCGGTCTTACACAAAGGGAAGATTTAAAACAAAAAAAAATGTAGGGAGATGACCTTGGAACCATCACCTGATGTTGGAGTATGATGGTAGATGTTCATCTTAACAGCCACACACACTCCCCAATATGCTAAATGTTTTCAATCTTCTTATATGTCACTTTATATCATGAACATGTAGGCTTAGGGAGAGTTGGGTTCTTTTTTCTAAATTGTTTTTTATATATACAATGTATATATACTTTATTCATTTATAATGCTTACTATATGCTAATCACTATTTCTTGATTCCTATATGTCAATTACGCATAAATAAAGTGCAAACATTCATCATTTAAAATCACAATGCATTATGGGTAAACTGATTTGCATATGCAAATTATGTTGACCGTAATGCATTATGATAAACTATATATATATATATATATATATACACACACACACACACTGCTTATATATATTCAAACATACATCTACAGCAGGGGTGTCAAACTCAAATTCATCGGGGGCCACATCAGCAGTTTGGTCCCCATCAAAGGGCCGGTTGTATCTGTAGGTCTATCCAAAATTTACCGCTCCACCTGCCTTATATGTGCCCAGCCATCTGCCCCCTTTTAAAGTGCCCAGCCATGTGCCCCCTTTTATAGTGCCCAGCCATGTGCCCCCTTTTATAGTGCACAGGTCCCCATTTTACACATTGCGGCAGGCACAGGTCCCCATTTTACACATTGCGGCAGGCACAGGTCCCCATTTTACACATAGCGGCAGGTACAGGTCCCCATTTTACACATTGTGGCAGGCACAGGTCCCCATTTTACACATAGCGGCAGGTACAGGTCCCCATTTTACACATTGTGGCAGCACAGGTCCCCATTTTACACATTGTGGCAGGCACAGGTCCCCATTTTACACATAGCGGCAGGTACAGGTCCCCATTTTACACATTGTGGCAGGCACAGGTCCCCATTTTACACATTGCGGCAGGCACAGGTCCCCATTTTACACATAGCGGCAGGTACAGGTCCCCATTTTACACATTGTGGCAGGCACAGGTCCCCATTTTACACATAGCGGCAGGTACAGGTCCCCATTTTACACATTGTGGCAGGCACAGGTCCCCATTTTACACATTGTGGCAGGCACAGGTCCCCATTTTACACATAGCGGCAGGTACAGGTCCCCATTTTACACATTGTGGCAGGCACAGGTCCCCATTTTACACATTGTGGCAGGCACAGGTCCCCATTTTACACATAGCGGCAGGTACAGGTCCCCATTTTACACATTGTGGCAGGCACAGGTCCCCATTTTACACATTGTGGCAGGCACAGGTCCCCATTTTACACATAGCGGCAGGTACAGGTCCCCATTTTACACATTGTGGCAGGCACAGGTCCCCATTTTACACATAGCGGCAGGTACAGGTCCCCATTTTACACATTGTGGCAGGCACTGGTCCCCATTTTACACATAGCGGCAGGTACAGGTCCCCATTTTACACATTGTGGCAGGCACAGGTCCCCATTTTACACATTGTGGCAGGCACAGGTCCCCATTTTACACATAGCGGCAGGTACAGGTCCCCATTTTACACATTGTGGCAGGCACAGGTCCCCATTTTACACATTGTGGCAGGCACAGGTCCCCATTTTACACATTGCGGCAGGTGGTGGAAGGAGGGAGAGAGAGAGAAAGAGAGGAAGGGAGAGGGGCTGACTTACATTTGAAGCGGTTCTCGCCGCTCTTCAGCCGCCTCTCCCTCCTCGTCTGCGCGGCTCCCTTCTCCCTCCTCCGACGGGGTTTCGTTGAATGACGCGTTTGCGCCGTGACGTCACGACGCAATCGCGTCATTCCGCGAAACCCCGCCCCCCCCCCAAGCTGGGCACTCGGGAGAAGGGGGTTTCATGGCGGCGGCACCGCGGGCCATCAGACGAGGTCTGGCGGGCCGGATTTGGCCCGCGGGCCTTGTCTTTGACACCCCTGATCTACAGTATGGCGGTGTGGATAATGAAATGGTTATCATTACTGCCTCACAGCACTGATTCCCACCATGGTCCTAACTGTGTGGAGTTTGTATATTCTCCTCATGTTCCCCTTTATAGTATATAATGTAATGAGCCTCCCCAGTGTTGGACTGGGGAATGAAAGGCCCACCGGCGGAATGCAGTGGCAGTTGGCCCATGCTTAAGTGGGTGGCTAGCATTTACAGTACAGATGGTGTAATGGTTAGCGTTGCTGCCTTACATCCCTGAGACACTAAGGTCATAGGTTCAATTCCCACCATGGACCTGAGTGTGTGGAATTTGTACAAACTACACTTGCATGGGTATTCCAGGTTCCTGGTAGGTTAATTGTTTCCCAACAAAAACGTAGCACCTAGTGTATACATGGGCAGACTAGATGAGCCGCCAAGTGGTTCTTATCTGCCGTCACCATTAGAGAGCACATGTTATGATACCCTTGATAAATATATGTAGTAAATGCTATAGAGCAGTGGGTCACAAACTTCTTTGAATCCCGGCGCCCTAGAGTATCAGAATTTTTTTATTTTTTTTTACGGCACCCCTAGGCCAAAAGTTTCTTACTGAGAAATGTAGAAAGAAATATTACATTAAGTAAATTGTGTTTATATGTCATCCTCAGGTTCCAATGTGTGGTGAGGGACAAGATTTGCTTCTGTTTGTCCACATATTTTATGATTGACAGCCACCAGCACTGGTTTTGCCTATTACATTGACCATAAATAATTTTAATTGGTCATGGACCATTAATCCAAGGCACCACTGAAAGTGTCCCAAGGCACCCCAGGGTGCCACGGCACACAGTTTGAGAACCACTGCTATATAGTATAGTAGAAAATACACCATAGTCATGTGCAGTATAATGTAACATATGTATAATGTACTGCATAGTAAAAGTTCACAGATTGGAAACTGATCCCAAGAGTTTAGGGTGGGCCCCACTGTGGGTTTCCCCTGTACACCTGAGGGCCAGTACAACCCTAACCCAGCCTCCTGTATAGAATGCAATGTGTCCCCCATGGACTCTGAGCCAATAAAGCAATATGTAGCAACACTGAATGAAGAACCTAATTAAAGTAAAAGCTGTTTAAGTGAGAAATGCATTTTCATTTTTTTTATTATGTATTATTTTTCCCCCAACCCTGGTCTTACACAAAGGGAAGATTTAAAACAAAAAAAAATGTAGGGAGATGACCTTGGAACCATCACCTGATGTTGGAGTATGTGGGTAGATGTTCATCTTAACAGCCACACACACTCCCCGATATGCTTAATATTTTCAATCTTCTTATATGTCACTTTATATCATGAACATGTAGGCTTAGGGAGAGTTGGGTTCTTTTTTCTAAATTGTTTTTTATATATACAATGTATATATACTTTATTCATTTATAATGCTTACTATATGCTAATCACTATTTCTTGATTCCTATATGTCAATTACGCATAAATAAAGTGCAAACATTCATCATTTAAAATCACAATGCATTATGGGTAAACTGATTTGCATATGCAAATTATGTTGACCGTAATGCATTATGATAAACTATATATATATATATATATATATACACACACACACACACTGCTTATATATATTCAAACATACATCTACAGCAGGGGTGTCAAACTCAAATTCATCGGGGGCCACATCAGCAGTTTGGTCCCCATCAAAGGGCCGGTTGTATCTGTAGGTCTATCCAAAATTTACCGCTCCACCTGCCTTATATGTGCCCAGCCATCTGCCCCCTTTTAAAGTGCCCAGCCATGTGCCCCCTTTTATAGTGCCCAGCCATGTGCCCCCTTTTATAGTGCACAGGTCCCCATTTTACACATTGCGGCAGGCACAGGTCCCCATTTTACACATTGCGGCAGGCACAGGTCCCCATTTTACACATAGCGGCAGGTACAGGTCCCCATTTTACACATTGTGGCAGGCACAGGTCCCCATTTTACACATAGCGGCAGGTACAGGTCCCCATTTTACACATTGTGGCAGCACAGGTCCCCATTTTACACATTGTGGCAGGCACAGGTCCCCATTTTACACATAGCGGCAGGTACAGGTCCCCATTTTACACATTGTGGCAGGCACAGGTCCCCATTTTACACATTGCGGCAGGCACAGGTCCCCATTTTACACATAGCGGCAGGTACAGGTCCCCATTTTACACATTGTGGCAGGCACAGGTCCCCATTTTACACATAGCGGCAGGTACAGGTCCCCATTTTACACATTGTGGCAGGCACAGGTCCCCATTTTACACATTGTGGCAGGCACAGGTCCCCATTTTACACATAGCGGCAGGTACAGGTCCCCATTTTACACATTGTGGCAGGCACAGGTCCCCATTTTACACATTGTGGCAGGCACAGGTCCCCATTTTACACATAGCGGCAGGTACAGGTCCCCATTTTACACATTGTGGCAGGCACAGGTCCCCATTTTACACATTGTGGCAGGCACAGGTCCCCATTTTACACATAGCGGCAGGTACAGGTCCCCATTTTACACATTGTGGCAGGCACAGGTCCCCATTTTACACATAGCGGCAGGTACAGGTCCCCATTTTACACATTGTGGCAGGCACTGGTCCCCATTTTACACATAGCGGCAGGTACAGGTCCCCATTTTACACATTGTGGCAGGCACAGGTCCCCATTTTACACATTGTGGCAGGCACAGGTCCCCATTTTACACATAGCGGCAGGTACAGGTCCCCATTTTACACATTGTGGCAGGCACAGGTCCCCATTTTACACATTGTGGCAGGCACAGGTCCCCATTTTACACATTGCGGCAGGTGGTGGAAGGAGGGAGAGAGAGAGAAAGAGAGGAAGGGAGAGGGGCTGACTTACATTTGAAGCGGTTCTCGCCGCTCTTCAGCCGCCTCTCCCTCCTCGTCTGCGCGGCTCCCTTCTCCCTCCTCCGACGGGGTTTCGTTGAATGACGCGTTTGCGCCGTGACGTCACGACGCAATCGCGTCATTCCGCGAAACCCCGCCCCCCCCCCAAGCTGGGCACTCGGGAGAAGGGGGTTTCATGGCGGCGGCACCGCGGGCCATCAGACGAGGTCTGGCGGGCCGGATTTGGCCCGCGGGCCTTGTCTTTGACACCCCTGATCTACAGTATGGCGGTGTGGATAATGAAATGGTTATCATTACTGCCTCACAGCACTGATTCCCACCATGGTCCTAACTGTGTGGAGTTTGTATATTCTCCTCATGTTCCCCTTTATAGTATATAATGTAATGAGCCTCCCCAGTGTTGGACTGGGGAATGAAAGGCCCACCGGCGGAATGCAGTGGCAGTTGGCCCATGCTTAAGTGGGTGGCTAGCATTTACAGTACAGATGGTGTAATGGTTAGCGTTGCTGCCTTACATCCCTGAGACACTAAGGTCATAGGTTCAATTCCCACCATGGACCTGAGTGTGTGGAATTTGTACAAACTACACTTGCATGGGTATTCCAGGTTCCTGGTAGGTTAATTGTTTCCCAACAAAAACGTAGCACCTAGTGTATACATGGGCAGACTAGATGAGCCGCCAAGTGGTTCTTATCTGCCGTCACCATTAGAGAGCACATGTTATGATACCCTTGATAAATATATGTAGTAAATGCTATAGAGCAGTGGGTCACAAACTTCTTTGAATCCCGGCGCCCTAGAGTATCAGAATTTTTTTATTTTTTTTTACGGCACCCCTAGGCCAAAAGTTTCTTACTGAGAAATGTAGAAAGAAATATTACATTAAGTAAATTGTGTTTATATGTCATCCTCAGGTTCCAATGTGTGGTGAGGGACAAGATTTGCTTCTGTTTGTCCACATATTTTATGATTGACAGCCACCAGCACTGGTTTTGCCTATTACATTGACCATAAATAATTTTAATTGGTCATGGACCATTAATCCAAGGCACCACTGAAAGTGTCCCAAGGCACCCCAGGGTGCCACGGCACACAGTTTGAGAACCACTGCTATATAGTATAGTAGAAAATACACCATAGTCATGTGCAGTATAATGTAACATATGTATAATGTACTGCATAGTAAAAGTTCACAGATTGGAAACTGATCCCAAGAGTTTAGGGTGGGCCCCACTGTGGGTTTCCCCTGTACACCTGAGGGCCAGTACAACCCTAACCCAGCCTCCTGTATAGAATGCAATGTGTCCCCCATGGACTCTGAGCCAATAAAGCAATATGTAGCAACACTGAATGAAGAACCTAATTAAAGTAAAAGCTGTTTAAGTGAGAAATGCATTTTCATTTTTTTTATTATGTATTATTTTTCCCCCAACCCTGGTCTTACACAAAGGGAAGATTTAAAACAAAAAAAAATGTAGGGAGATGACCTTGGAACCATCACCTGATGTTGGAGTATGTGGGTAGATGTTCATCTTAACAGCCACACACACTCCCCGATATGCTTAATATTTTCAATCTTCTTATATGTCACTTTATATCATGAACATGTAGGCTTAGGGAGAGTTGGGTTCTTTTTTCTAAATTGTTTTTTATATATACAATGTATATATACTTTATTCATTTATAATGCTTACTATATGCTAATCACTATTTCTTGATTCCTATATGTCAATTACGCATAAATAAAGTGCAAACATTCATCATTTAAAATCACAATGCATTATGGGTAAACTGATTTGCATATGCAAATTATGTTGACCGTAATGCATTATGATAAACTATATATATATATATATATATATATATATATAGATATATACACACACACACACACACACACACACACACACACACACACACTGCTTATATATATTCAAACATACATCTGCAGTATGGCGGTGTGGATAATGAAATGGTTATCATATATATAAATATATGTAGTAAATGCTATAGAGCAGTGGGTCACAAACTTCTTTGAATCCCGGCGCCCTAGAGTATCAGAATTTTTTTATTTTTTTTTACGGCACCCCTAGGCCAAAAGTTTCTTACTGAGAAATGTAGAAAGAAATATTACATTAAGTAAATTGTGTTTATATGTCATCCTCAGGTTCCAATGTGTGGTGAGGGACAAGATTTGCTTCTGTTTGTCCACATATTTTATGATTGACAGCCACCAGCACTGGTTTTGCCTATTACATTGACCATAAATAATTTTAATTGGTCATGGACCATTAATCCAAGGCACCACTGAAAGTGTCCCAAGGCACCCCAGTGTGCCACGGCACACAGTTTGAGAACCACTGCTATATAGTATAGTAGAAAATACACCATAGTCATGTGCAGTATAATGTAACATATGTATAATGTACTGCATAGTAAAAGTTCACAGTTTGGAAACTGATCCCAAGAGTTTAGGGTGGGCCCCACTGTGGGTTTCCCCTGTACACCTGAGGGCCAGTACAACCCTAACCCAGCCTCCTGTATAGAATGCAATGTGTCCCCCATGGACTCTGAGCCAATAAAGCAATATGTAGCAACATTCATTCAGAAGAACCTAATAAAAGTAAAAGCTGTTTAAGTGAGAAATGCATTTTCATTTTTTTATGATGTATAATTTTTTCCCCAACCCCGGTCTTACACAAAGGGAAGATTTAAAACAAAAAAAAATGTAGGGAGATGACCTTGGAACCATCACCTGATGTTGGAGTATGATGGTAGATGTTCATCTTAACAGCCACACACACTCCCCAATATGCTAAATGTTTTCAATCTTCTTATATGTCACTTTATATCATGAACATGTAGGCTTAGGGAGAGTTGGGTTCTTTTTTCTAAATTGTTTTTTATATATACAATGTATATATACTTTATTCATTTATAATGCTTACTATATGCTAATCACTATTTCTTGATTCCTATATGTCAATTACGCATAAATAAAGTGCAAACATTCATCATTTAAAATCACAATGCATTATGGGTAAACTGATTTGCATATGCAAATTATGTTGACCGTAATGCATTATGATAAACTATATATATATATATATATATATATATAGATATATACACACACACACACACACACACACACACACACACACACACTGCTTATATATATTCAAACATACATCTGCAGTATGGCGGTGTGGATAATGAAATGGTTATCATATATATAAATATATGTAGTAAATGCTATAGAGCAGTGGGTCACAAACTTCTTTGAATCCCGGCGCCCTAGAGTATCAGAATTTTTTTATTTTTTTTTACGGCACCCCTAGGCCAAAAGTTTCTTACTGAGAAATGTAGAAAGAAATATTACATTAAGTAAATTGTGTTTATATGTCATCCTCAGGTTCCAATGTGTGGTGAGGGACAAGATTTGCTTCTGTTTGTCCACATATTTTATGATTGACAGCCACCAGCACTGGTTTTGCCTATTACATTGACCATAAATAATTTTAATTGGTCATGGACCATTAATCCAAGGCACCACTGAAAGTGTCCCAAGGCACCCCAGTGTGCCACGGCACACAGTTTGAGAACCACTGCTATATAGTATAGTAGAAAATACACCATAGTCATGTGCAGTATAATGTAACATATGTATAATGTACTGCATAGTAAAAGTTCACAGTTTGGAAACTGATCCCAAGAGTTTAGGGTGGGCCCCACTGTGGGTTTCCCCTGTACACCTGAGGGCCAGTACAACCCTAACCCAGCCTCCTGTATAGAATGCAATGTGTCCCCCATGGACTCTGAGCCAATAAAGCAATATGTAGCAACATTCATTCAGAAGAACCTAATAAAAGTAAAAGCTGTTTAAGTGAGAAATGCATTTTCATTTTTTTATGATGTATAATTTTTTCCCCAACCCCGGTCTTACACAAAGGGAAGATTTAAAACAAAAAAAAATGTAGGGAGATGACCTTGGAACCATCACCTGATGTTGGAGTATGATGGTAGATGTTCATCTTAACAGCCACACACACTCCCCAATATGCTAAATGTTTTCAATCTTCTTATATGTCACTTTATATCATGAACATGTAGGCTTAGGGAGAGTTGGGTTCTTTTTTCTAAATTGTTTTTTATATATACAATGTATATATACTTTATTCATTTATAATGCTTACTATATGCTAATCACTATTTCTTGATTCCTATATGTCAATTACGCATAAATAAAGTGCAAACATTCATCATTTAAAATCACAATGCATTATGGGTAAACTGATTTGCATATGCAAATTATGTTGACCGTAATGCATTATGATAAACTATATATATATATATATATATATACACACACACACACACACTGCTTATATATATTCAAACATACATCTACAGCAGGGGTGTCAAACTCAAATTCATCGGGGGCCACATCAGCAGTTTGGTCCCCATCAAAGGGCCGGTTGTATCTGTAGGTCTATCCAAAATTTACCGCTCCACCTGCCTTATATGTGCCCAGCCATCTGCCCCCTTTTAAAGTGCCCAGCCATGTGCCCCCTTTTATAGTGCCCAGCCATGTGCCCCCTTTTATAGTGCACAGGTCCCCATTTTACACATTGCGGCAGGCACAGGTCCCCATTTTACACATTGCGGCAGGCACAGGTCCCCATTTTACACATAGCGGCAGGTACAGGTCCCCATTTTACACATTGTGGCAGGCACAGGTCCCCATTTTACACATAGCGGCAGGTACAGGTCCCCATTTTACACATTGTGGCAGCACAGGTCCCCATTTTACACATTGTGGCAGGCACAGGTCCCCATTTTACACATAGCGGCAGGTACAGGTCCCCATTTTACACATTGAGGCAGGCACAGGTCCCCATTTTACACATTGCGGCAGGCACAGGTCCCCATTTTACACATAGCGGCAGGTACAGGTCCCCATTTTACACATTGTGGCAGGCACAGGTCCCCATTTTACACATAGCGGCAGGTACAGGTCCCCATTTTACACATTGTGGCAGGCACAGGTCCCCATTTTACACATTGTGGCAGGCACAGGTCCCCATTTTACACATAGCGGCAGGTACAGGTCCCCATTTTACACATTGTGGCAGGCACAGGTCCCCATTTTACACATTGTGGCAGGCACAGGTCCCCATTTTACACATAGCGGCAGGTACAGGTCCCCATTTTACACATTGTGGCAGGCACAGGTCCCCATTTTACACATTGTGGCAGGCACAGGTCCCCATTTTACACATAGCGGCAGGTACAGGTCCCCATTTTACACATTGTGGCAGGCACAGGTCCCCATTTTACACATAGCGGCAGGTACAGGTCCCCATTTTACACATTGTGGCAGGCACAGGTCCCCATTTTACACATAGCGGCAGGTACAGGTCCCCATTTTACACATTGTGGCAGGCACAGGTCCCCATTTTACACATTGTGGCAGGCACAGGTCCCCATTTTACACATAGCGGCAGGTACAGGTCCCCATTTTACACATTGTGGCAGGCACAGGTCCCCATTTTACACATTGTGGCAGGCACAGGTCCCCATTTTACACATTGCGGCAGGTGGTGGAAGGAGGGAGAGAGAGAGAAAGAGAGGAAGGGAGAGGGGCTGACTTACATTTGAAGCGGTTCTCGCCGCTCTTCAGCCGCCTCTCCCTCCTCGTCTGCGCGGCTCCCTTCTCCCTCCTCCGACGGGGTTTCGTTGAATGACGCGTTTGCGCCGTGACGTCACGACGCAATCGCGTCATTCCGCGAAACCCCGCCCCCCCCCCAAGCTGGGCACTCGGGAGAAGGGGGTTTCATGGCGGCGGCACCGTGGGCCATCAGACGAGGTCTGGCGGGCCGGATTTGGCCCGCGGGCCTTGTCTTTGACACCCCTGATCTACAGTATGGCGGTGTGGATAATGAAATGGTTATCATTACTGCCTCACAGCACTGATTCCCACCATGGTCCTAACTGTGTGGAGTTTGTATATTCTCCTCATGTTCCCCTTTATAGTATATAATGTAATGAGCCTCCCCAGTGTTGGACTGGGGAATGAAAGGCCCACCGGCGGAATGCAGTGGCAGTTGGCCCATGCTTAAGTGGGTGGCTAGCATTTACAGTACAGATGGTGTAATGGTTAGCGTTGCTGCCTTACATCCCTGAGACACTAAGGTCATAGGTTCAATTCCCACCATGGACCTGAGTGTGTGGAATTTGTACATACTACACTTGCATGGGTATTCCAGGTTCCTGGTAGGTTAATTGTTTCCCAACAAAAACGTAGCACCTAGTGTATACATGGGCAGACTAGATGAGCCGCCAAGTGGTTCTTATCTGCCGTCACCATTAGAGAGCACATGTTATGATACCCTTGATAAATATATGTAGTAAATGCTATAGAGCAGTGGGTCACAAACTTCTTTGAATCCCGGCGCCCTAGAGTATCAGAATTTTTTTATTTTTTTTTACGGCACCCCTAGGCCAAAAGTTTCTTACTGAGAAATGTAGAAAGAAATATTACATTAAGTAAATTGTGTTTATATGTCATCCTCAGGTTCCAATGTGTGGTGAGGGACAAGATTTGCTTCTGTTTGTCCACATATTTTATGATTGACAGCCACCAGCACTGGTTTTGCCTATTACATTGACCATAAATAATTTTAATTGGTCATGGACCATTAATCCAAGGCACCACTGAAAGTGTCCCAAGGCACCCCAGGGTGCCACGGCACACAGTTTGAGAACCACTGCTATATAGTATAGTAGAAAATACACCATAGTCATGTGCAGTATAATGTAACATATGTATAATGTACTGCATAGTAAAAGTTCACAGATTGGAAACTGATCCCAAGAGTTTAGGGTGGGCCCCACTGTGGGTTTCCCCTGTACACCTGAGGGCCAGTACAACCCTAACCCAGCCTCCTGTATAGAATGCAATGTGTCCCCCATGGACTCTGAGCCAATAAAGCAATATGTAGCAACACTGAATGAAGAACCTAATTAAAGTAAAAGCTGTTTAAGTGAGAAATGCATTTTCATTTTTTTTATTATGTATTATTTTTCCCCCAACCCTGGTCTTACACAAAGGGAAGATTTAAAACAAAAAAAAATGTAGGGAGATGACCTTGGAACCATCACCTGATGTTGGAGTATGTGGGTAGATGTTCATCTTAACAGCCACACACACTCCCCGATATGCTTAATATTTTCAATCTTCTTATATGTCACTTTATATCATGAACATGTAGGCTTAGGGAGAGTTGGGTTCTTTTTTCTAAATTGTTTTTTATATATACAATGTATATATACTTTATTCATTTATAATGCTTACTATATGCTAATCACTATTTCTTGATTCCTATATGTCAATTACGCATAAATAAAGTGCAAACATTCATCATTTAAAATCACAATGCATTATGGGTAAACTGATTTGCATATGCAAATTATGTTGACCGTAATGCATTATGATAAACTATATATATATATATATAGATATATACACACACACACACACACACACACACACACACACACACACACACACACACACTGCTTATATATATTCAAACATACATCTGCAGTATGGCGGTGTGGATAATGAAATGGTTATCATATATATAAATATATGTAGTAAATGCTATAGAGCAGTGGGTCACAAACTTCTTTGAATCCCGGCGCCCTAGAGTATCAGAATTTTTTTATTTTTTTTTACGGCACCCCTAGGCCAAAAGTTTCTTACTGAGAAATGTAGAAAGAAATATTACATTAAGTAAATTGTGTTTATATGTCATCCTCAGGTTCCAATGTGTGGTGAGGGACAAGATTTGCTTCTGTTTGTCCACATATTTTATGATTGACAGCCACCAGCACTGGTTTTGCCTATTACATTGACCATAAATAATTTTAATTGGTCATGGACCATTAATCCAAGGCACCACTGAAAGTGTCCCAAGGCACCCCAGTGTGCCACGGCACACAGTTTGAGAACCACTGCTATATAGTATAGTAGAAAATACACCATAGTCATGTGCAGTATAATGTAACATATGTATAATGTACTGCATAGTAAAAGTTCACAGTTTGGAAACTGATCCCAAGAGTTTAGGGTGGGCCCCACTGTGGGTTTCCCCTGTACACCTGAGGGCCAGTACAACCCTAACCCAGCCTCCTGTATAGAATGCAATGTGTCCCCCATGGACTCTGAGCCAATAAAGCAATATGTAGCAACATTCATTCAGAAGAACCTAATAAAAGTAAAAGCTGTTTAAGTGAGAAATGCATTTTCATTTTTTTATGATGTATAATTTTTTCCCCAACCCCGGTCTTACACAAAGGGAAGATTTAAAACAAAAAAAAATGTAGGGAGATAACCTTGGAACCATCACCTGATGTTGGAGTATGATGGTAGATGTTCATCTTAACAGCCACACACTCCCCAATATGCTAAATGTTTTCAATCTTCTTATATGTCACTTTATATCATGAACATGTAGGCTTAGGGAGAGTTGGGTTCTTTTTTCTAAATTGTTTTTTATATATACAATGTATATATACTTTATTCATTTATAATGCTTACTATATGCTAATCACTATTTCTTGATTCCTATATGTCAATTACGCATAAATAAAGTGCAAACATTCATCATTTAAAATCACAATGCATTATGGGTAAACTGATTTGCATATGCAAATTATGTTGACCGTAATGCATTATGATAAACTATATATATATATATATATATATATACACACACACACACACTGCTTATATATATTCAAACATACATCTACAGCAGGGGTGTCAAACTCAAATTCATCGGGGGCCACATCAGCAGTTTGGTCCCCATCAAAGGGCCGGTTGTATCTGTAGGTCTATCCAAAATTTACCGCTCCACCTGCCTTATATGTGCCCAGCCATCTGCCCCCTTTTAAAGTGCCCAGCCATGTGCCCCCTTTTATAGTGCCCAGCCATGTGCCCCCTTTTATAGTGCACAGGTCCCCATTTTACACATTGCGGCAGGCACAGGTCCCCATTTTACACATTGCGGCAGGCACAGGTCCCCATTTTACACATAGCGGCAGGTACAGGTCCCCATTTTACACATTGTGGCAGGCACAGGTCCCCATTTTACACATAGCGGCAGGTACAGGTCCCCATTTTACACATTGTGGCAGCACAGGTCCCCATTTTACACATTGTGGCAGGCACAGGTCCCCATTTTACACATAGCAGCAGGTACAGGTCCCCATTTTACACATTGTGGCAGGCACAGGTCCCCATTTTACACATTGCGGCAGGCACAGGTCCCCATTTTACACATAGCGGCAGGTACAGGTCCCCATTTTACACATTGTGGCAGGCACAGGTCCCCATTTTACACATAGCGGCAGGTACAGGTCCCCATTTTACACATTGTGGCAGGCACAGGTCCCCATTTTACACATTGTGGCAGGCACAGGTCCCCATTTTACACATAGCGGCAGGTACAGGTCCCCATTTTACACATTGTGGCAGGCACAGGTCCCCATTTTACACATTGTGGCAGGCACAGGTCCCCATTTTACACATAGCGTCAGGTACAGGTCCCCATTTTACACATTGTGGCAGGCACAGGTCCCCATTTTACACATTGTGGCAGGCACAGGTCCCCATTTTACACATAGCGGCAGGTACAGGTCCCCATTTTACACATTGTGGCAGGCACAGGTCCCCATTTTACACATAGCGGCAGGTACAGGTCCCCATTTTACACATTGTGGCAGGCACAGGTCCCCATTTTACACATAGCGGCAGGTACAGGTCCCCATTTTACACATTGTGGCAGGCACAGGTCCCCATTTTACACATTGTGGCAGGCACAGGTCCCCATTTTACACATAGCGGCAGGTACAGGTCCCCATTTTACACATTGTGGCAGGCACAGGTCCCCATTTTACACATTGTGGCAGGCACAGGTCCCCATTTTACACATTGCGGCAGGTGGTGGAAGGAGGGAGAGAGAGAGAAAGAGAGGAAGGGAGAGGGGCTGACTTACATTTGAAGCGGTTCTCGCCGCTCTTCAGCCGCCTCTCCCTCCTCGTCTGCGCGGCTCCCTTCTCCCTCCTCCGACGGGGTTTCGTTGAATGACGCGTTTGCGCCGTGACGTCACGACGCAATCGCGTCATTCCGCGAAACCCCGCCCCCCCCCCCCAAGCTGGGCACTCGGGAGAAGGGGGTTTCATGGCGGCGGCACCGCGGGCCATCAGACGAGGTCTGGCGGGCCGGATTTGGCCCGCGGGCCTTGTCTTTGACACCCCTGATCTACAGTATGGCGGTGTGGATAATGAAATGGTTATCATTACTGCCTCACAGCACTGATTCCCACCATGGTCCTAACTGTGTGGAGTTTGTATATTCTCCTCATGTTCCCCTTTATAGTATATAATGTAATGAGCCTCCCCAGTGTTGGACTGGGGAATGAAAGGCCCACCGGCGGAATGCAGTGGCAGTTGGCCCATGCTTAAGTGGGTGGCTAGCATTTACAGTACAGATGGTGTAATGGTTAGCGTTGCTGCCTTACATCCCTGAGACACTAAGGTCATAGGTTCAATTCCCACCATGGACCTGAGTGTGTGGAATTTGTACATACTACACTTGCATGGGTATTCCAGGTTCCTGGTAGGTTAATTGTTTCCCAACAAAAACGTAGCACCTAGTGTATACATGGGCAGACTAGATGAGCCGCCAAGTGGTTCTTATCTGCCGTCACCATTAGAGAGCACATGTTATGATACCATTGATAAATATATGTAGTAAATGCTATAGAGCAGTGGGTCACAAACTTCTTTGAATCCCGGCGCCCTAGAGTATCAGAATTTTTTTATTTTTTTTTACGGCACCCCTAGGCCAAAAGTTTCTTACTGAGAAATGTAGAAAGAAATATTACATTAAGTAAATTGTGTTTATATGTCATCCTCAGGTTCCAATGTGTGGTGAGGGACAAGATTTGCTTCTGTTTGTCCACATATTTTATGATTGACAGCCACCAGCACTGGTTTTGCCTATTACATTGACCATAAATAATTTTAATTGGTCATGGACCATTAATCCAAGGCACCACTGAAAGTGTCCCAAGGCACCCCAGTGTGCCACGGCACACAGTTTGAGAACCACTGCTATATAGTATAGTAGAAAATACACCATAGTCATGTGCAGTATAATGTAACATATGTATAATGTACTGCATAGTAAAAGTTCACAGATTGGAAACTGATCCCAAGAGTTTAGGGTGGGCCCCACTGTGGGTTTCCCCTGTACACCTGAGGGCCAGTACAACCCTAACCCAGCCTCCTGTATAGAATGCAATGTGTCCCCCATGAACTCTGAGCCAATAAAGCAATATGTAGCAACACTGAATGAAGAACCTAATTAAAGTAAAAGCTGTTTAAGTGAGAAATGCATTTTCATTTTTTTTATTATGTATTATTTTTCCCCCAACCCTGGTCTTACACAAAGGGAAGATTTAAAACAAAAAAAAATGTAGGGAGATGACCTTGGAACCATCACCTGATGTTGGAGTATGTGGGTAGATGTTCATCTTAACAGCCACACACACTCCCCGATATGCTTAATATTTTCAATCTTCTTATATGTCACTTTATATCATGAACATGTAGGCTTAGGGAGAGTTGGGTTCTTTTTTCTAAATTGTTTTTTATATATACAATGTATATATACTTTATTCATTTATAATGCTTACTATATGCTAATCACTATTTCTTGATTCCTATATGTCAATTACGCATAAATAAAGTGCAAACATTCATCATTTAAAATCACAATGCATTATGGGTAAACTGATTTGCATATGCAAATTATGTTGACCGTAATGCATTATGATAAACTATATATATATATATATATATATATACACACACACACACACTGCTTATATATATTCAAACATACATCTACAGCAGGGGTGTCAAACTCAAATTCATCGGGGGCCACATCAGCAGTTTGGTCCCCATCAAAGGGCCGGTTGTATCTGTAGGTCTATCCAAAATTTACCGCTCCACCTGCCTTATATGTGCCCAGCCATCTGCCCCCTTTTAAAGTGCCCAGCCATGTGCCCCCTTTTATAGTGCCCAGCCATGTGCCCCCTTTTATAGTGCACAGGTCCCCATTTTACACATTGCGGCAGGCACAGGTCCCCATTTTACACATTGCGGCAGGCACAGGTCCCCATTTTACACATAGCGGCAGGTACAGGTCCCCATTTTACACATTGTGGCAGGCACAGGTCCCCATTTTACACATAGCGGCAGGTACAGGTCCCCATTTTACACATTGTGGCAGCACAGGTCCCCATTTTACACATTGTGGCAGGCACAGGTCCCCATTTTACACATAGCAGCAGGTACAGGTCCCCATTTTACACATTGTGGCAGGCACAGGTCCCCATTTTACACATTGCGGCAGGCACAGGTCCCCATTTTACACATAGCGGCAGGTACAGGTCCCCATTTTACACATTGTGGCAGGCACAGGTCCCCATTTTACACATAGCGGCAGGTACAGGTCCCCATTTTACACATTGTGGCAGGCACAGGTCCCCATTTTACACATTGTGGCAGGCACAGGTCCCCATTTTACACATAGCGGCAGGTACAGGTCCCCATTTTACACATTGTGGCAGGCACAGGTCCCCATTTTACACATTGTGGCAGGCACAGGTCCCCATTTTACACATAGCGTCAGGTACAGGTCCCCATTTTACACATTGTGGCAGGCACAGGTCCCCATTTTACACATTGTGGCAGGCACAGGTCCCCATTTTACACATAGCGGCAGGTACAGGTCCCCATTTTACACATTGTGGCAGGCACAGGTCCCCATTTTACACATAGCGGCAGGTACAGGTCCCCATTTTACACATTGTGGCAGGCACAGGTCCCCATTTTACACATAGCGGCAGGTACAGGTCCCCATTTTACACATTGTGGCAGGCACAGGTCCCCATTTTACACATTGTGGCAGGCACAGGTCCCCATTTTACACATAGCGGCAGGTACAGGTCCCCATTTTACACATTGTGGCAGGCACAGGTCCCCATTTTACACATTGTGGCAGGCACAGGTCCCCATTTTACACATTGCGGCAGGTGGTGGAAGGAGGGAGAGAGAGAGAAAGAGAGGAAGGGAGAGGGGCTGACTTACATTTGAAGCGGTTCTCGCCGCTCTTCAGCCGCCTCTCCCTCCTCGTCTGCGCGGCTCCCTTCTCCCTCCTCCGACGGGGTTTCGTTGAATGACGCGTTTGCGCCGTGACGTCACGACGCAATCGCGTCATTCCGCGAAACCCCGCCCCCCCCCCCCAAGCTGGGCACTCGGGAGAAGGGGGTTTCATGGCGGCGGCACCGCGGGCCATCAGACGAGGTCTGGCGGGCCGGATTTGGCCCGCGGGCCTTGTCTTTGACACCCCTGATCTACAGTATGGCGGTGTGGATAATGAAATGGTTATCATTACTGCCTCACAGCACTGATTCCCACCATGGTCCTAACTGTGTGGAGTTTGTATATTCTCCTCATGTTCCCCTTTATAGTATATAATGTAATGAGCCTCCCCAGTGTTGGACTGGGGAATGAAAGGCCCACCGGCGGAATGCAGTGGCAGTTGGCCCATGCTTAAGTGGGTGGCTAGCATTTACAGTACAGATGGTGTAATGGTTAGCGTTGCTGCCTTACATCCCTGAGACACTAAGGTCATAGGTTCAATTCCCACCATGGACCTGAGTGTGTGGAATTTGTACATACTACACTTGCATGGGTATTCCAGGTTCCTGGTAGGTTAATTGTTTCCCAACAAAAACGTAGCACCTAGTGTATACATGGGCAGACTAGATGAGCCGCCAAGTGGTTCTTATCTGCCGTCACCATTAGAGAGCACATGTTATGATACCCTTGATAAATATATGTAGTAAATGCTATAGAGCAGTGGGTCACAAACTTCTTTGAATCCCGGCGCCCTAGAGTATCAGAATTTTTTTATTTTTTTTTACGGCACCCCTAGGCCAAAAGTTTCTTACTGAGAAATGTAGAAAGAAATATTACATTAAGTAAATTGTGTTTATATGTCATCCTCAGGTTCCAATGTGTGGTGAGGGACAAGATTTGCTTCTGTTTGTCCACATATTTTATGATTGACAGCCACCAGCACTGGTTTTGCCTATTACATTGACCATAAATAATTTTAATTGGTCATGGACCATTAATCCAAGGCACCACTGAAAGTGTCCCAAGGCACCCCAGTGTGCCACGGCACACAGTTTGAGAACCACTGCTATATAGTATAGTAGAAAATACACCATAGTCATGTGCAGTATAATGTAACATATGTATAATGTACTGCATAGTAAAAGTTCACAGATTGGAAACTGATCCCAAGAGTTTAGGGTGGGCCCCACTGTGGGTTTCCCCTGTACACCTGAGGGCCAGTACAACCCTAACCCAGCCTCCTGTATAGAATGCAATGTGTCCCCCATGAACTCTGAGCCAATAAAGCAATATGTAGCAACACTGAATGAAGAACCTAATTAAAGTAAAAGCTGTTTAAGTGAGAAATGCATTTTCATTTTTTTTATTATGTATTATTTTTCCCCCAACCCTGGTCTTACACAAAGGGAAGATTTAAAACAAAAAAAAATGTAGGGAGATGACCTTGGAACCATCACCTGATGTTGGAGTATGTGGGTAGATGTTCATCTTAACAGCCACACACACTCCCCGATATGCTTAATATTTTCAATCTTCTTATATGTCACTTTATATCATGAACATGTAGGCTTAGGGAGAGTTGGGTTCTTTTTTCTAAATTGTTTTTTATATATACAATGTATATATACTTTATTCATTTATAATGCTTACTATATGCTAATCACTATTTCTTGATTCCTATATGTCAATTACGCATAAATAAAGTGCAAACATTCATCATTTAAAATCACAATGCATTATGGGTAAACTGATTTGCATATGCAAATTATGTTGACCGTAATGCATTATGATAAACTATATATATATATATATATATATATACACACACACACACACTGCTTATATATATTCAAACATACATCTACAGCAGGGGTGTCAAACTCAAATTCATCGGGGGCCACATCAGCAGTTTGGTCCCCATCAAAGGGCCGGTTGTATCTGTAGGTCTATCCAAAATTTACCGCTCCACCTGCCTTATATGTGCCCAGCCATCTGCCCCCTTTTAAAGTGCCCAGCCATGTGCCCCCTTTTATAGTGCCCAGCCATGTGCCCCCTTTTATAGTGCACAGGTCCCCATTTTACACATTGCGGCAGGCACAGGTCCCCATTTTACACATTGCGGCAGGCACAGGTCCCCATTTTACACATAGCGGCAGGTACAGGTCCCCATTTTACACATTGTGGCAGGCACAGGTCCCCATTTTACACATAGCGGCAGGTACAGGTCCCCATTTTACACATTGTGGCAGCACAGGTCCCCATTTTACACATTGTGGCAGGCACAGGTCCCCATTTTACACATTGTGGCAGGCACAGGTCCCCATTTTACACATTGCGGCAGGCACAGGTCCCCATTTTACACATAGCGGCAGGCACAGGTCCCCATTTTACACATAGCGGCAGGTACAGGTCCCCATTTTACACATTGTGGCAGGCACAGGTCCCCATTTTACACATAGCGGCAGGTACAGGTCCCCATTTTACACATTGTGGCAGGCACAGGTCCCCATTTTACACATAGCGGCAGGTACAGGTCCCCATTTTACACATTGTGGCAGGCACAGGTCCCCATTTTACACATTGTGGCAGGCACAGGTCCCCATTTTACACATAGCGGCAGGTACAGGTCCCCATTTTACACATTGTGGCAGGCACAGGTCCCCATTTTACACATTGTGGCAGGCACAGGTCCCCATTTTACACATAGCGGCAGGTACAGGTCCCCATTTTACACATTGTGGCAGGCACAGGTCCCCATTTTACACATAGCGGCAGGTACAGGTCCCCATTTTACACATTGTGGCAGGCACAGGTCCCCATTTTACACATAGCGGCAGGTACAGGTCCCCATTTTACACATTGTGGCAGGCACAGGTCCCCATTTTACACATTGTGGCAGGCACAGGTCCCCATTTTACACATAGCGGCAGGTACAGGTCCCCATTTTACACATTGTGGCAGGCACAGGTCCCCATTTTACACATTGTGGCAGGCACAGGTCCCCATTTTACACATTGCGGCAGGTGGTGGAAGGAGGGAGAGAGAGAGAAAGAGAGGAAGGGAGAGGGGCTGACTTACATTTGAAGCGGTTCTCGCCGCTCTTCAGCCGCCTCTCCCTCCTCGTCTGCGCGGCTCCCTTCTCCCTCCTCCGACGGGGTTTCGTTGAATGACGCGTTTGCGCCGTGACGTCACGACGCAATCGCGTCATTCCGCGAAACCCCGCCCCCCCCCCAAGCTGGGCACTCGGGAGAAGGGGGTTTCATGGCGGCGGCACCGCGGGCCATCAGACGAGGTCTGGCGGGCCGGATTTGGCCCGCGGGCCTTGTCTTTGACACCCCTGATCTACAGTATGGCGGTGTGGATAATGAAATGGTTATCATTACTGCCTCACAGCACTGATTCCCACCATGGTCCTAACTGTGTGGAGTTTGTATATTCTCCTCATGTTCCCCTTTATAGTATATAATGTAATGAGCCTCCCCAGTGTTGGACTGGGGAATGAAAGGCCCACCAGCGGAATGCAGTGGCAGTTGGCCCATGCTTAAGTGGGTGGCTAGCATTCACAGTACAGATGGTGTAATGGTTAGCATTGCTGCCTTACATCCCTGAGACACTAAGGTCATAGGTTCAATTCCCACCATGGACCTGAGTGTGTGGAATTTGTACATACTACACTTGCATGGGTATTCCAGGTTCCTGGTAGGTTAATTGTTTCCCAACAAAAACGTAGCACCTAGTGTATACATGGGCAGACTAGATGAGCCGCCAAGTGGTTCTTATCTGCCGTCACCATTAGAGAGCACATGTTATGATACCCTTGATAAATATATGTAGTAAATGCTATAGAGCAGTGGGTCACAAACTTCTTTGAATCCCGGCGCCCTAGAGTATCAGAATTTTTTTATTTTTTTTTACGGCACCCCTAGGCCAAAAGTTTCTTACTGAGAAATGTAGAAAGAAATATTACATTAAGTAAATTGTGTTTATATGTCATCCTCAGGTTCCAATGTGTGGTGAGGGACAAGATTTGCTTCTGTTTGTCCACATATTTTATGATTGACAGCCACCAGCACTGGTTTTGCCTATTACATTGACCATAAATAATTTTAATTGGTCATGGACCATTAATCCAAGGCACCACTGAAAGTGTCCCAAGGCACCCCAGGGTGCCACGGCACACAGTTTGAGAACCACTGCTATATAGTATAGTAGAAAATACACCATAGTCATGTGCAGTATAATGTAACATATGTATAATGTACTGCATAGTAAAAGTTCACAGTTTGGAAACTGATCCCAAGAGTTTAGGGTGGGCCCCACTGTGGGTTTCCCCTGTACACCTGAGGGCCAGTACAACCCTAACCCAGCCTCCTGTATAGAATGCAATGTGTCCCCCATGGACTCTGAGCCAATAAAGCAATATGTAGCAACACTGAATGAAGAACCTAATTAAAGTAAAAGCTGTTTAAGTGAGAAATGCATTTTCATTTTTTTTATTATGTATTATTTTTCCCCCAACCCTGGTCTTACACAAAGGGAAGATTTAAAACAAAAAAAAATGTAGGGAGATGACCTTGGAACCATCACCTGATGTTGGAGTATGTGGGTAGATGTTCATCTTAACAGCCACACACACTCCCCGATATGCTTAATATTTTCAATCTTCTTATATGTCACTTTATATCATGAACATGTAGGCTTAGGGAGAGTTGGGTTCTTTTTTCTAAATTGTTTTTTATATATACAATGTATATATACTTTATTCATTTATAATGCTTACTATATGCTAATCACTATTTCTTGATTCCTATATGTCAATTACGCATAAATAAAGTGCAAACATTCATCATTTAAAATCACAATGCATTATGGGTAAACTGATTTGCATATGCAAATTATGTTGACCGTAATGCATTATGATAAACTATATATATATATATATATATATATATATATATATATAGATATATACACACACACACACACACACACACACACACACTGCTTATATATATTCAAACATACATCTGCAGTATGGCGGTGTGGATAATGAAATGGTTATCATATATATAAATATATGTAGTAAATGCTATAGAGCAGTGGGTCACAAACTTCTTTGAATCCCGGCGCCCTAGAGTATCAGAATTTTTTTATTTTTTTTTACGGCACCCCTAGGCCAAAAGTTTCTTACTGAGAAATGTAGAAAGAAATATTACATTAAGTAAATTGTGTTTATATGTCATCCTCAGGTTCCAATGTGTGGTGAGGGACAAGATTTGCTTCTGTTTGTCCACATATTTTATGATTGACAGCCACCAGCACTGGTTTTGCCTATTACATTGACCATAAATAATTTTAATTGGTCATGGACCATTAATCCAAGGCACCACTGAAAGTGTCCCAAGGCACCCCAGTGTGCCACGGCACACAGTTTGAGAACCACTGCTATATAGTATAGTAGAAAATACACCATAGTCATGTGCAGTATAATGTAACATATGTATAATGTACTGCATAGTAAAAGTTCACAGTTTGGAAACTGATCCCAAGAGTTTAGGGTGGGCCCCACTGTGGGTTTCCCCTGTACACCTGAGGGCCAGTACAACCCTAACCCAGCCTCCTGTATAGAATGCAATGTGTCCCCCATGGACTCTGAGCCAATAAAGCAATATGTAGCAACATTCATTCAGAAGAACCTAATAAAAGTAAAAGCTGTTTAAGTGAGAAATGCATTTTCATTTTTTTATGATGTATAATTTTTTCCCCAACCCCGGTCTTACACAAAGGGAAGATTTAAAACAAAAAAAAATGTAGGGAGATGACCTTGGAACCATCACCTGATGTTGGAGTATGATGGTAGATGTTCATCTTAACAGCCACACACACTCCCCAATATGCTAAATGTTTTCAATCTTCTTATATGTCACTTTATATCATGAACATGTAGGCTTAGGGAGAGTTGGGTTCTTTTTTCTAAATTGTTTTTTATATATACAATGTATATATACTTTATTCATTTATAATGCTTACTATATGCTAATCACTATTTCTTGATTCCTATATGTCAATTACGCATAAATAAAGTGCAAACATTCATCATTTAAAATCACAATGCATTATGGGTAAACTGATTTGCATATGCAAATTATGTTGACCGTAATGCATTATGATAAACTATATATATATATATATATATATACACACACACACACACTGCTTATATATATTCAAACATACATCGATTCTACAGTATGGCGGTGTGGATAATGAAATGGTTATCATTACTGCCTCACAGCACTGATTCCCACCATGGTCCTAACTGTGTGGAGTTTGTATATTCTCCTCATGTTCCCCTTTATAGTATATAATGTAATGAGCCTCCCCAGTGTTGGACTGGGGAATGAAAGGCCCACCGGCGGAATGCAGTGGCAGTTGGCCCATGCTTAAGTGGGTGGCTAGCATTTACAGTACAGATGGTGTAATGGTTAGCGTTGCTGCCTTACATCCCTGAGACACTAAGGTCATAGGTTCAATTCCCACCATGGACCTGAGTGTGTGGAATTTGTACATACTACACTTGCATGGGTATTCCAGGTTCCTGGTAGGTTAATTGTTTCCCAACAAAAACGTAGCACCTAGTGTATACATGGGCAGACTAGATGAGCCGCCAAGTGGTTCTTATCTGCCGTCACCATTAGAGAGCACATGTTATGATACCCTTGATAAATATATGTAGTAAATGCTATAGAGCAGTGGGTCACAAACTTCTTTGAATCCCGGCGCCCTAGAGTATCAGAATTTTTTTATTTTTTTTTACGGCACCCCTAGGCCAAAAGTTTCTTACTGAGAAATGTAGAAAGAAATATTACATTAAGTAAATTGTGTTTATATGTCATCCTCAGGTTCCAATGTGTGGTGAGGGACAAGATTTGCTTCTGTTTGTCCACATATTTTATGATTGACAGCCACCAGCACTGGTTTTGCCTATTACATTGACCATAAATAATTTTAATTGGTCATGGACCATTAATCCAAGGCACCACTGAAAGTGTCCCAAGGCACCCCAGTGTGCCACGGCACACAGTTTGAGAACCACTGCTATATAGTATAGTAGAAAATACACCATAGTCATGTGCAGTATAATGTAACATATGTATAATGTACTGCATAGTAAAAGTTCACAGATTGGAAACTGATCCCAAGAGTTTAGGGTGGGCCCCACTGTGGGTTTCCCCTGTACACCTGAGGGCCAGTACAACCCTAACCCAGCCTCCTGTATAGAATGCAATGTGTCCCCCATGAACTCTGAGCCAATAAAGCAATATGTAGCAACACTGAATGAAGAACCTAATTAAAGTAAAAGCTGTTTAAGTGAGAAATGCATTTTCATTTTTTTTATTATGTATTATTTTTCCCCCAACCCTGGTCTTACACAAAGGGAAGATTTAAAACAAAAAAAAATGTAGGGAGATGACCTTGGAACCATCACCTGATGTTGGAGTATGTGGGTAGATGTTCATCTTAACAGCCACACACACTCCCCGATATGCTTAATATTTTCAATCTTCTTATATGTCACTTTATATCATGAACATGTAGGCTTAGGGAGAGTTGGGTTCTTTTTTCTAAATTGTTTTTTATATATACAATGTATATATACTTTATTCATTTATAATGCTTACTATATGCTAATCACTATTTCTTGATTCCTATATGTCAATTACGCATAAATAAAGTGCAAACATTCATCATTTAAAATCACAATGCATTATGGGTAAACTGATTTGCATATGCAAATTATGTTGACCGTAATGCATTATGATAAACTATATATATATATATATATATATATATATAGATATACACACACACACACACACACACACACACACTGCTTATATATATTCAAACATACATCTGCAGTATGGCGGTGTGGATAATGAAATGGTTATCATATATATAAATATATGTAGTAAATGCTATAGAGCAGTGGGTCACAAACTTCTTTGAATCCCGGCGCCCTAGAGTATCAGAATTTTTTTATTTTTTTTTACGGCACCCCTAGGCCAAAAGTTTCTTACTGAGAAATGTAGAAAGAAATATTACATTAAGTAAATTGTGTTTATATGTCATCCTCAGGTTCCAATGTGTGGTGAGGGACAAGATTTGCTTCTGTTTGTCCACATATTTTATGATTGACAGCCACCAGCACTGGTTTTGCCTATTACATTGACCATAAATAATTTTAATTGGTCATGGACCATTAATCCAAGGCACCACTGAAAGTGT
This sequence comes from Pseudophryne corroboree, assembly GCF_028390025.1. NCBI lineage: Eukaryota > Metazoa > Chordata > Amphibia > Anura > Myobatrachidae > Pseudophryne > Pseudophryne corroboree. The sequence continues at coordinate 129,336 of NW_026968356.1, forward strand.
CCCAAGGCACCCCAGTGTGCCACGGCACACAGTTTGAGAACCACTGCTATATAGTATAGTAGAAAATACACCATAGTCATGTGCAGTATAATGTAACATATGTATAATGTACTGCATAGTAAAAGTTCACAGTTTGGAAACTGATCCCAAGAGTTTAGGGTGGGCCCCACTGTGGGTTTCCCCTGTACACCTGAGGGCCAGTACAACCCTAACCCAGCCTCCTGTATAGAATGCAATGTGTCCCCCATGGACTCTGAGCCAATAAAGCAATATGTAGCAACATTCATTCAGAAGAACCTAATAAAAGTAAAAGCTGTTTAAGTGAGAAATGCATTTTCATTTTTTTATGATGTATAATTTTTTCCCCAACCCCGGTCTTACACAAAGGGAAGATTTAAAACAAAAAAAAATGTAGGGAGATGACCTTGGAACCATCACCTGATGTTGGAGTATGATGGTAGATGTTCATCTTAACAGCCACACACACTCCCCAATATGCTAAATGTTTTCAATCTTCTTATATGTCACTTTATATCATGAACATGTAGGCTTAGGGAGAGTTGGGTTCTTTTTTCTAAATTGTTTTTTATATATACAATGTATATATACTTTATTCATTTATAATGCTTACTATATGCTAATCACTATTTCTTGATTCCTATATGTCAATTACGCATAAATAAAGTGCAAACATTCATCATTTAAAATCACAATGCATTATGGGTAAACTGATTTGCATATGCAAATTATGTTGACCGTAATGCATTATGATAAACTATATATATATATATATATATATATATATAGATATATACACACACACACACACACACACACACACACACACACACACACACACACACACACACACACTGCTTATATATATTCAAACATACATCTGCAGTATGGCGGTGTGGATAATGAAATGGTTATCATATATATAAATATATGTAGTAAATGCTATAGAGCAGTGGGTCACAAACTTCTTTGAATCCCGGCGCCCTAGAGTATCAGAATTTTTTTATTTTTTTTTACGGCACCCCTAGGCCAAAAGTTTCTTACTGAGAAATGTAGAAAGAAATATTACATTAAGTAAATTGTGTTTATATGTCATCCTCAGGTTCCAATGTGTGGTGAGGGACAAGATTTGCTTCTGTTTGTCCACATATTTTATGATTGACAGCCACCAGCACTGGTTTTGCCTATTACATTGACCATAAATAATTTTAATTGGTCATGGACCATTAATCCAAGGCACCACTGAAAGTGTCCCAAGGCACCCCAGTGTGCCACGGCACACAGTTTGAGAACCACTGCTATATAGTATAGTAGAAAATACACCATAGTCATGTGCAGTATAATGTAACATATGTATAATGTACTGCATAGTAAAAGTTCACAGTTTGGAAACTGATCCCAAGAGTTTAGGGTGGGCCCCACTGTGGGTTTCCCCTGTACACCTGAGGGCCAGTACAACCCTAACCCAGCCTCCTGTATAGAATGCAATGTGTCCCCCATGGACTCTGAGCCAATAAAGCAATATGTAGCAACATTCATTCAGAAGAACCTAATAAAAGTAAAAGCTGTTTAAGTGAGAAATGCATTTTCATTTTTTTATGATGTATAATTTTTTCCCCAACCCCGGTCTTACACAAAGGGAAGATTTAAAACAAAAAAAAATGTAGGGAGATGACCTTGGAACCATCACCTGATGTTGGAGTATGATGGTAGATGTTCATCTTAACAGCCACACACACTCCCCAATATGCTAAATGTTTTCAATCTTCTTATATGTCACTTTATATCATGAACATGTAGGCTTAGGGAGAGTTGGGTTCTTTTTTCTAAATTGTTTTTTATATATACAATGTATATATACTTTATTCATTTATAATGCTTACTATATGCTAATCACTATTTCTTGATTCCTATATGTCAATTACGCATAAATAAAGTGCAAACATTCATCATTTAAAATCACAATGCATTATGGGTAAACTGATTTGCATATGCAAATTATGTTGACCGTAATGCATTATGATAAACTATATATATATATATATATATATATATATATACACACACACACACACTGCTTATATATATTCAAACATACATCTACAGCAGGGGTGTCAAACTCAAATTCATCGGGGGCCACATCAGCAGTTTGGTCCCCATCAAAGGGCCGGTTGTATCTGTAGGTCTATCCAAAATTTACCGCTCCACCTGCCTTATATGTGCCCAGCCATCTGCCCCCTTTTAAAGTGCCCAGCCATGTGCCCCCTTTTATAGTGCCCAGCCATGTGCCCCCTTTTATAGTGCACAGGTCCCCATTTTACACATTGCGGCAGGCACAGGTCCCCATTTTACACATTGCGGCAGGCACAGGTCCCCATTTTACACATAGCGGCAGGTACAGGTCCCCATTTTACACATTGTGGCAGGCACAGGTCCCCATTTTACACATAGCGGCAGGTACAGGTCCCCATTTTACACATTGTGGCAGCACAGGTCCCCATTTTACACATTGTGGCAGGCACAGGTCCCCATTTTACACATTGTGGCAGGCACAGGTCCCCATTTTACACATTGCGGCAGGCACAGGTCCCCATTTTACACATAGCGGCAGGCACAGGTCCCCATTTTACACATAGCGGCAGGTACAGGTCCCCATTTTACACATTGTGGCAGGCACAGGTCCCCATTTTACACATAGCGGCAGGTACAGGTCCCCATTTTACACATTGTGGCAGGCACAGGTCCCCATTTTACACATAGCGGCAGGTACAGGTCCCCATTTTACACATTGTGGCAGGCACAGGTCCCCATTTTACACATTGTGGCAGGCACAGGTCCCCATTTTACACATAGCGGCAGGTACAGGTCCCCATTTTACACATTGTGGCAGGCACAGGTCCCCATTTTACACATTGTGGCAGGCACAGGTCCCCATTTTACACATAGCGGCAGGTACAGGTCCCCATTTTACACATTGTGGCAGGCACAGGTCCCCATTTTACACATAGCGGCAGGTACAGGTCCCCATTTTACACATTGTGGCAGGCACAGGTCCCCATTTTACACATAGCGGCAGGTACAGGTCCCCATTTTACACATTGTGGCAGGCACAGGTCCCCATTTTACACATTGTGGCAGGCACAGGTCCCCATTTTACACATAGCGGCAGGTACAGGTCCCCATTTTACACATTGTGGCAGGCACAGGTCCCCATTTTACACATTGTGGCAGGCACAGGTCCCCATTTTACACATTGCGGCAGGTGGTGGAAGGAGGGAGAGAGAGAGAAAGAGAGGAAGGGAGAGGGGCTGACTTACATTTGAAGCGGTTCTCGCCGCTCTTCAGCCGCCTCTCCCTCCTCGTCTGCGCGGCTCCCTTCTCCCTCCTCCGACGGGGTTTCGTTGAATGACGCGTTTGCGCCGTGACGTCACGACGCAATCGCGTCATTCCGCGAAACCCCGCCCCCCCCCAAGCTGGGCACTCGGGAGAAGGGGGTTTCATGGCGGCGGCACCGCGGGCCATCAGACGAGGTCTGGCGGGCCGGATTTGGCCCGCGGGCCTTGTCTTTGACACCCCTGATCTACAGTATGGCGGTGTGGATAATGAAATGGTTATCATTACTGCCTCACAGCACTGATTCCCACCATGGTCCTAACTGTGTGGAGTTTGTATATTCTCCTCATGTTCCCCTTTATAGTATATAATGTAATGAGCCTCCCCAGTGTTGGACTGGGGAATGAAAGGCCCACCGGCGGAATGCAGTGGCAGTTGGCCCATGCTTAAGTGGGTGGCTAGCATTTACAGTACAGATGGTGTAATGGTTAGCGTTGCTGCCTTACATCCCTGAGACACTAAGGTCATAGGTTCAATTCCCACCATGGACCTGAGTGTGTGGAATTTGTACAAACTACACTTGCATGGGTATTCCAGGTTCCTGGTAGGTTAATTGTTTCCCAACAAAAACGTAGCACCTAGTGTATACATGGGCAGACTAGATGAGCCGCCAAGTGGTTCTTATCTGCCGTCACCATTAGAGAGCACATGTTATGATACCCTTGATAAATATATGTAGTAAATGCTATAGAGCAGTGGGTCACAAACTTCTTTGAATCCCGGCGCCCTAGAGTATCAGAATTTTTTAATTTTTTTTTACGGCACCCCTAGGCCAAAAGTTTCTTACTGAGAAATGTAGAAAGAAATATTACATTAAGTAAATTGTGTTTATATGTCATCCTCAGGTTCCAATGTGTGGTGAGGGACAAGATTTGCTTCTGTTTGTCCACATATTTTATGATTGACAGCCACCAGCACTGGTTTTGCCTATTACATTGACCATAAATAATTTTAATTGGTCATGGACCATTAATCCAAGGCACCACTGAAAGTGTCCCAAGGCACCCCAGGGTGCCACGGCACACAGTTTGAGAACCACTGCTATATAGTATAGTAGAAAATACACCATAGTCATGTGCAGTATAATGTAACATATGTATAATGTACTGCATAGTAAAAGTTCACAGTTTGGAAACTGATCCCAAGAGTTTAGGGTGGGCCCCACTGTGGGTTTCCCCTGTACACCTGAGGGCCAGTACAACCCTAACCCAGCCTCCTGTATAGAATGCAATGTGTCCCCCATGGACTCTGAGCCAATAAAGCAATATGTAGCAACACTGAATGAAGAACCTAATTAAAGTAAAAGCTGTTTAAGTGAGAAATGCATTTTCATTTTTTTTATTATGTATTATTTTTTCCCCAACCCTGGTCTTACACAAAGGGAAGATTTAAAACAAAAAAAAATGTAGGGAGATGACCTTGGAACCATCACCTGATGTTGGAGTATGATGGTAGATGTTCATCTTAACAGCCACACACACTCCCCGATATGCTAAATATTTTCAATCTTCTTATATGTCACTTTATATCATGAACATGTAGGCTTAGGGAGAGTTGGGTTCTTTTTTCTAAATTGTTTTTTATATATACAATGTATATATATACTTTATTCATTTATAATGCTTACTATATGCTAATCACTATTTCTTGATTCCTATATGTCAATTACGCATAAATAAAGTGCAAACATTCATCATTTAAAATTACAATGCATTATGGGTAAACTGATTTGCATATGCAAATTATGTTGACCGTAATGCATTATGATAAACTATATATATATATATATACATACATACATATATAGATATATACACACACACACACACACACACACACACACACACACACACTGCTTATATATATTCAAACATACATCTGCAGTATGGCGGTGTGGATAATGAAATGGTTATCATATATATAAATATATGTAGTAAATGCTATAGAGCAGTGGGTCACAAACTTCTTTGAATCCCGGCGCCCTAGAGTATCAGAATTTTTTTATTTTTTTTTACGGCACCCCTAGGCCAAAAGTTTCTTACTGAGAAATGTAGAAAGAAATATTACATTAAGTAAATTGTGTTTATATGTCATCCTCAGGTTCCAATGTGTGGTGAGGGACAAGATTTGCTTCTGTTTGTCCACATATTTTATGATTGACAGCCACCAGCACTGGTTTTGCCTATTACATTGACCATAAATAATTTTAATTGGTCATGGACCATTAATCCAAGGCACCACTGAAAGTGTCCCAAGGCACCCCAGTGTGCCACGGCACACAGTTTGAGAACCACTGCTATATAGTATAGTAGAAAATACACCATAGTCATGTGCAGTATAATGTAACATATGTATAATGTACTGCATAGTAAAAGTTCACAGTTTGGAAACTGATCCCAAGAGTTTAGGGTGGGCCCCACTGTGGGTTTCCCCTGTACACCTGAGGGCCAGTACAACCCTAACCCAGCCTCCTGTATAGAATGCAATGTGTCCCCCATGGACTCTGAGCCAATAAAGCAATATGTAGCAACACTGAATGAAGAACCTAATAAAAGTAAAAGCTGTTTAAGTGAGAAATGCATTTTCATTTTTTTTATTATGTATTATTTTTTCCCCAACCCTGGTCTTACACAAAGGGAAGATTTAAAACAAAAAAAAATGTAGGGAGATGACCTTGGAACCATCACCTGATGTTGGAGTATGATGGTAGATGTTCATCTTAACAGCCACACACACTCCCCAATATACTAAATGTTTTCAATCTTCTTATATGTCACTTTATATCATGAACATGTAGGCTTAGGGAGAGTTGGGTTCTTTTTTCTAAATTGTTTTTTATATATACAATGTATATATACTTTATTCATTTATAATGCTTACTATATGCTAATCACTATTTCTTGATTCCTATATGTCAATTACGCATAAATAAAGTGCAAACATTCATCATTTAAAATCACAATGCATTATGGGTAAACTGATTTGCATATGCAAATTATGTTGACCGTAATGCATTATGATAAACTATATATATATATATATATATATACATATATAGATATATACACACACACACACACACACACACACACACACTGCTTATATATATTCAAACATACATCTACAGTATGGCAGTGTGGATAATGAAATGGTTATCATTACTGCCTCACAGCACTGATTCCCACCATGGTCCTAACTGTGTGGAGTTTGTATATTCTCCTCATGTTCCCCTTTATAGTATATAATGTAATGAGCCTCCCCAGTGTTGGACTGGGGAATGAAAGGCCCACCGGCGGAATGCAGTGGCAGTTGGCCCATGCTTAAGTGGGTGGCTAGCATTCACAGTACAGATGGTGTAATGGTTAGCGTTGCTGCCTTACATCCCTGAGACACTAAGGTCATAGGTTCAATTCCCACCATGGACCTGAGTGTGTGGAATTTGTACATACTACACTTGCATGGGTATTCCAGGTTCCTGGTAGGTTAATTGTTTCCCAACAAAAACGTAGCACCTAGTGTATACATGGGCAGACTAGATGAGCCGCCAAGTGGTTCTTATCTGCCGTCACCATTTGAGAGCACATGTTATGATACCCTTAATAAATATATGTAGTAAATGCTATAGAGCAGTGGGTCACAAACTTCTTTGAATCCCGGCGCCCTAGAGTATCAGAATTTTTTTTTTTTTTTTTTACAGCACCCCTAGTCCAAAAGTTTCTTACTGAGAAATGTAGAAAGAAATATTACATTAAGTAAATTGTGTTTATATGTCATCCTCAGGTTCCAATGTGTGGTGAGGGACAAGATTTGCTTCTGTTTGTCCACATATTTTATGATTGACAGCCACCAGCACTGGTTTTGCCTATTACATTGACCATAAATAATTTTAATTGGTCATGGACCATTAATCCAAGGCACCACTGAAAGTGTCCCAAGGCACCCCAGTGTGCCACGGCACACAGTTTGAGAACCACTGCTATATAGTATAGTAGAAAATACACCATAGTCATGTGCAGTATAATGTAACATATGTATAATGTACTGCATAGTAAAAGTTCACAGATTGGAAACTGATCCCAAGAGTTTAGGGTGGGCCCCACTGTGGGTTTCCCCTGTACACCTGAGGGCCAGTACAACCCTAACCCAGCCTCCTGTATAGAATGCAATGTGTCCCCCATGAACTCTGAGCCAATAAAGCAATATGTAGCAACACCGAATGAAGAACCTAATTAAAGTAAAAGCTGTTTAAGTGAGAAATGCATTTTCATTTTTTTTATTATGTATTATTTTTCCCCCAACCCTGGTCTTACACAAAGGGAAGATTTAAAACAAAAAAAAATGTAGGGAGATGACCTTGGAACCATCACCTGATGTTGGAGTATGTGGGTAGATGTTCATCTTAACAGCCACACACACTCCCCGATATGCTTAATATTTTCAATCTTCTTATATGTCACTTTATATCATGAACATGTAGGCTTAGGGAGAGTTGGGTTCTTTTTTCTAAATTGTTTTTTATATATACAATGTATATATACTTTATTCATTTATAATGCTTACTATATGCTAATCACTATTTCTTGATTCCTATATGTCAATTACGCATAAATAAAGTGCAAACATTCATCATTTAAAATCACAATGCATTATGGGTAAACTGATTTGCATATGCAAATTATGTTGACCGTAATGCATTATGATAAACTATATATATATATATATATATATATATATAGATATACACACACACACACACACACACACACACACACTGCTTATATATATTCAAACATACATCTGCAGTATGGCGGTGTGGATAATGAAATGGTTATCATATATATAAATATATGTAGTAAATGCTATAGAGCAGTGGGTCACAAACTTCTTTGAATCCCGGCGCCCTAGAGTATCAGAATTTTTTTATTTTTTTTTACGGCACCCCTAGGCCAAAAGTTTCTTACTGAGAAATGTAGAAAGAAATATTACATTAAGTAAATTGTGTTTATATGTCATCCTCAGGTTCCAATGTGTGGTGAGGGACAAGATTTGCTTCTGTTTGTCCACATATTTTATGATTGACAGCCACCAGCACTGGTTTTGCCTATTACATTGACCATAAATAATTTTAATTGGTCATGGACCATTAATCCAAGGCACCACTGAAAGTGTCCCAAGGCACCCCAGTGTGCCACGGCACACAGTTTGAGAACCACTGCTATATAGTATAGTAGAAAATACACCATAGTCATGTGCAGTATAATGTAACATATGTATAATGTACTGCATAGTAAAAGTTCACAGTTTGGAAACTGATCCCAAGAGTTTAGGGTGGGCCCCACTGTGGGTTTCCCCTGTACACCTGAGGGCCAGTACAACCCTAACCCAGCCTCCTGTATAGAATGCAATGTGTCCCCCATGGACTCTGAGCCAATAAAGCAATATGTAGCAACATTCATTCAGAAGAACCTAATAAAAGTAAAAGCTGTTTAAGTGAGAAATGCATTTTCATTTTTTTATGATGTATAATTTTTTCCCCAACCCCGGTCTTACACAAAGGGAAGATTTAAAACAAAAAAAAATGTAGGGAGATGACCTTGGAACCATCACCTGATGTTGGAGTATGATGGTAGATGTTCATCTTAACAGCCACACACACTCCCCAATATGCTAAATGTTTTCAATCTTCTTATATGTCACTTTATATCATGAACATGTAGGCTTAGGGAGAGTTGGGTTCTTTTTTCTAAATTGTTTTTTATATATACAATGTATATATACTTTATTCATTTATAATGCTTACTATATGCTAATCACTATTTCTTGATTCCTATATGTCAATTACGCATAAATAAAGTGCAAACATTCATCATTTAAAATCACAATGCATTATGGGTAAACTGATTTGCATATGCAAATTATGTTGACCGTAATGCATTATGATAAACTATATATATATATATATATATATATATATAGATATATACACACACACACACACACACACACACACACACACACACACACACACACACACACACACTGCTTATATATATTCAAACATACATCTGCAGTATGGCGGTGTGGATAATGAAATGGTTATCATATATATAAATATATGTAGTAAATGCTATAGAGCAGTGGGTCACAAACTTCTTTGAATCCCGGCGCCCTAGAGTATCAGAATTTTTTTATTTTTTTTTACGGCACCCCTAGGCCAAAAGTTTCTTACTGAGAAATGTAGAAAGAAATATTACATTAAGTAAATTGTGTTTATATGTCATCCTCAGGTTCCAATGTGTGGTGAGGGACAAGATTTGCTTCTGTTTGTCCACATATTTTATGATTGACAGCCACCAGCACTGGTTTTGCCTATTACATTGACCATAAATAATTTTAATTGGTCATGGACCATTAATCCAAGGCACCACTGAAAGTGTCCCAAGGCACCCCAGTGTGCCACGGCACACAGTTTGAGAACCACTGCTATATAGTATAGTAGAAAATACACCATAGTCATGTGCAGTATAATGTAACATATGTATAATGTACTGCATAGTAAAAGTTCACAGTTTGGAAACTGATCCCAAGAGTTTAGGGTGGGCCCCACTGTGGGTTTCCCCTGTACACCTGAGGGCCAGTACAACCCTAACCCAGCCTCCTGTATAGAATGCAATGTGTCCCCCATGGACTCTGAGCCAATAAAGCAATATGTAGCAACATTCATTCAGAAGAACCTAATAAAAGTAAAAGCTGTTTAAGTGAGAAATGCATTTTCATTTTTTTATGATGTATAATTTTTTCCCCAACCCCGGTCTTACACAAAGGGAAGATTTAAAACAAAAAAAAATGTAGGGAGATGACCTTGGAACCATCACCTGATGTTGGAGTATGATGGTAGATGTTCATCTTAACAGCCACACACACTCCCCAATATGCTAAATGTTTTCAATCTTCTTATATGTCACTTTATATCATGAACATGTAGGCTTAGGGAGAGTTGGGTTCTTTTTTCTAAATTGTTTTTTATATATACAATGTATATATACTTTATTCATTTATAATGCTTACTATATGCTAATCACTATTTCTTGATTCCTATATGTCAATTACGCATAAATAAAGTGCAAACATTCATCATTTAAAATCACAATGCATTATGGGTAAACTGATTTGCATATGCAAATTATGTTGACCGTAATGCATTATGATAAACTATATATATATATATATATATATATATATATACACACACACACACACTGCTTATATATATTCAAACATACATCTACAGCAGGGGTGTCAAACTCAAATTCATCGGGGGCCACATCAGCAGTTTGGTCCCCATCAAAGGGCCGGTTGTATCTGTAGGTCTATCCAAAATTTACCGCTCCACCTGCCTTATATGTGCCCAGCCATCTGCCCCCTTTTAAAGTGCCCAGCCATGTGCCCCCTTTTATAGTGCCCAGCCATGTGCCCCCTTTTATAGTGCACAGGTCCCCATTTTACACATTGCGGCAGGCACAGGTCCCCATTTTACACATTGCGGCAGGCACAGGTCCCCATTTTACACATAGCGGCAGGTACAGGTCCCCATTTTACACATTGTGGCAGGCACAGGTCCCCATTTTACACATAGCGGCAGGTACAGGTCCCCATTTTACACATTGTGGCAGCACAGGTCCCCATTTTACACATTGTGGCAGGCACAGGTCCCCATTTTACACATTGTGGCAGGCACAGGTCCCCATTTTACACATTGCGGCAGGCACAGGTCCCCATTTTACACATAGCGGCAGGCACAGGTCCCCATTTTACACATAGCGGCAGGTACAGGTCCCCATTTTACACATTGTGGCAGGCACAGGTCCCCATTTTACACATAGCGGCAGGTACAGGTCCCCATTTTACACATTGTGGCAGGCACAGGTCCCCATTTTACACATAGCGGCAGGTACAGGTCCCCATTTTACACATTGTGGCAGGCACAGGTCCCCATTTTACACATTGTGGCAGGCACAGGTCCCCATTTTACACATAGCGGCAGGTACAGGTCCCCATTTTACACATTGTGGCAGGCACAGGTCCCCATTTTACACATTGTGGCAGGCACAGGTCCCCATTTTACACATAGCGGCAGGTACAGGTCCCCATTTTACACATTGTGGCAGGCACAGGTCCCCATTTTACACATAGCGGCAGGTACAGGTCCCCATTTTACACATTGTGGCAGGCACAGGTCCCCATTTTACACATAGCGGCAGGTACAGGTCCCCATTTTACACATTGTGGCAGGCACAGGTCCCCATTTTACACATTGTGGCAGGCACAGGTCCCCATTTTACACATAGCGGCAGGTACAGGTCCCCATTTTACACATTGTGGCAGGCACAGGTCCCCATTTTACACATTGTGGCAGGCACAGGTCCCCATTTTACACATTGCGGCAGGTGGTGGAAGGAGGGAGAGAGAGAGAAAGAGAGGAAGGGAGAGGGGCTGACTTACATTTGAAGCGGTTCTCGCCGCTCTTCAGCCGCCTCTCCCTCCTCGTCTGCGCGGCTCCCTTCTCCCTCCTCCGACGGGGTTTCGTTGAATGACGCGTTTGCGCCGTGACGTCACGACGCAATCGCGTCATTCCGCGAAACCCCGCCCCCCCCCAAGCTGGGCACTCGGGAGAAGGGGGTTTCATGGCGGCGGCACCGCGGGCCATCAGACGAGGTCTGGCGGGCCGGATTTGGCCCGCGGGCCTTGTCTTTGACACCCCTGATCTACAGTATGGCGGTGTGGATAATGAAATGGTTATCATTACTGCCTCACAGCACTGATTCCCACCATGGTCCTAACTGTGTGGAGTTTGTATATTCTCCTCATGTTCCCCTTTATAGTATATAATGTAATGAGCCTCCCCAGTGTTGGACTGGGGAATGAAAGGCCCACCGGCGGAATGCAGTGGCAGTTGGCCCATGCTTAAGTGGGTGGCTAGCATTTACAGTACAGATGGTGTAATGGTTAGCGTTGCTGCCTTACATCCCTGAGACACTAAGGTCATAGGTTCAATTCCCACCATGGACCTGAGTGTGTGGAATTTGTACAAACTACACTTGCATGGGTATTCCAGGTTCCTGGTAGGTTAAATGTTTCCCAACAAAAACGTAGCACCTAGTGTATACATGGGCAGACTAGATGAGCCGCCAAGTGGTTCTTATCTGCCGTCACCATTAGAGAGCACATGTTATGATACCCTTGATAAATATATGTAGTAAATGCTATAGAGCAGTGGGTCACAAACTTCTTTGAATCCCGGCGCCCTAGAGTATCAGAATTTTTTTATTTTTTTTTACGGCACCCCTAGGCCAAAAGTTTCTTACTGAGAAATGTAGAAAGAAATATTACATTAAGTAAATTGTGTTTATATGTCATCCTCAGGTTCCAATGTGTGGTGAGGGACAAGATTTGCTTCTGTTTGTCCACATATTTTATGATTGACAGCCACCAGCACTGGTTTTGCCTATTACATTGACCATAAATAATTTTAATTGGTCATGGACCATTAATCCAAGGCACCACTGAAAGTGTCCCAAGGCACCCCAGGGTGCCACGGCACACAGTTTGAGAACCACTGCTATATAGTATAGTAGAAAATACACCATAGTCATGTGCAGTATAATGTAACATATGTATAATGTACTGCATAGTAAAAGTTCACAGATTGGAAACTGATCCCAAGAGTTTAGGGTGGGCCCCACTGTGGGTTTCCCCTGTACACCTGAGGGCCAGTACAACCCTAACCCAGCCTCCTGTATAGAATGCAATGTGTCCCCCATGAACTCTGAGCCAATAAAGCAATATGTAGCAACACTGAATGAAGAACCTAATTAAAGTAAAAGCTGTTTAAGTGAGAAATGCATTTTCATTTTTTTTATTATGTATTATTTTTCCCCCAACCCTGGTCTTACACAAAGGGAAGATTTAAAACAAAAAAAAATGTAGGGAGATGACCTTGGAACCATCACCTGATGTTGGAGTATGTGGGTAGATGTTCATCTTAACAGCCACACACACTCCCCGATATGCTTAATATTTTCAATCTTCTTATATGTCACTTTATATCATGAACATGTAGGCTTAGGGAGAGTTGGGTTCTTTTTTCTAAATTGTTTTTTATATATACAATGTATATATACTTTATTCATTTATAATGCTTACTATATGCTAATCACTATTTCTTGATTCCTATATGTCAATTACGCATAAATAAAGTGCAAACATTCATCATTTAAAATCACAATGCATTATGGGTAAACTGATTTGCATATGCAAATTATGTTGACCGTAATGCATTATGATAAACTATATATATATATATATATATATATATAGATATATACACACACACACACACACACACACACACACACACACACACACTGCTTATATATATTCAAACATACATCTGCAGTATGGCGGTGTGGATAATGAAATGGTTATCATATATATAAATATATGTAGTAAATGCTATAGAGCAGTGGGTCACAAACTTCTTTGAATCCCGGCGCCCTAGAGTATCAGAATTTTTTTATTTTTTTTTACGGCACCCCTAGGCCAAAAGTTTCTTACTGAGAAATGTAGAAAGAAATATTACATTAAGTAAATTGTGTTTATATGTCATCCTCAGGTTCCAATGTGTGGTGAGGGACAAGATTTGCTTCTGTTTGTCCACATATTTTATGATTGACAGCCACCAGCACTGGTTTTGCCTATTACATTGACCATAAATAATTTTAATTGGTCATGGACCATTAATCCAAGGCACCACTGAAAGTGTCCCAAGGCACCCCAGTGTGCCACGGCACACAGTTTGAGAACCACTGCTATATAGTATAGTAGAAAATACACCATAGTCATGTGCAGTATAATGTAACATATGTATAATGTACTGCATAGTAAAAGTTCACAGTTTGGAAACTGATCCCAAGAGTTTAGGGTGGGCCCCACTGTGGGTTTCCCCTGTACACCTGAGGGCCAGTACAACCCTAACCCAGCCTCCTGTATAGAATGCAATGTGTCCCCCATGGACTCTGAGCCAATAAAGCAATATGTAGCAACATTCATTCAGAAGAACCTAATAAAAGTAAAAGCTGTTTAAGTGAGAAATGCATTTTCATTTTTTTATGATGTATAATTTTTTCCCCAACCCCGGTCTTACACAAAGGGAAGATTTAAAACAAAAAAAAATGTAGGGAGATGACCTTGGAACCATCACCTGATGTTGGAGTATGATGGTAGATGTTCATCTTAACAGCCACACACACTCCCCAATATGCTAAATGTTTTCAATCTTCTTATATGTCACTTTATATCATGAACATGTAGGCTTAGGGAGAGTTGGGTTCTTTTTTCTAAATTGTTTTTTATATATACAATGTATATATACTTTATTCATTTATAATGCTTACTATATGCTAATCACTATTTCTTGATTCCTATATGTCAATTACGCATAAATAAAGTGCAAACATTCATCATTTAAAATCACAATGCATTATGGGTAAACTGATTTGCATATGCAAATTATGTTGACCGTAATGCATTATGATAAACTATATATATATATATATATATATATATATACACACACACACACACTGCTTATATATATTCAAACATACATCTACAGCAGGGGTGTCAAACTCAAATTCATCGGGGGCCACATCAGCAGTTTGGTCCCCATCAAAGGGCCGGTTGTATCTGTAGGTCTATCCAAAATTTACCGCTCCACCTGCCTTATATGTGCCCAGCCATCTGCCCCCTTTTAAAGTGCCCAGCCATGTGCCCCCTTTTATAGTGCCCAGCCATGTGCCCCCTTTTATAGTGCACAGGTCCCCATTTTACACATTGCGGCAGGCACAGGTCCCCATTTTACACATTGCGGCAGGCACAGGTCCCCATTTTACACATAGCGGCAGGTACAGGTCCCCATTTTACACATTGTGGCAGGCACAGGTCCCCATTTTACACATAGCGGCAGGTACAGGTCCCCATTTTACACATTGTGGCAGCACAGGTCCCCATTTTACACATTGTGGCAGGCACAGGTCCCCATTTTACACATTGTGGCAGGCACAGGTCCCCATTTTACACATTGCGGCAGGCACAGGTCCCCATTTTACACATAGCGGCAGGCACAGGTCCCCATTTTACACATAGCGGCAGGTACAGGTCCCCATTTTACACATTGTGGCAGGCACAGGTCCCCATTTTACACATAGCGGCAGGTACAGGTCCCCATTTTACACATTGTGGCAGGCACAGGTCCCCATTTTACACATAGCGGCAGGTACAGGTCCCCATTTTACACATTGTGGCAGGCACAGGTCCCCATTTTACACATTGTGGCAGGCACAGGTCCCCATTTTACACATAGCGGCAGGTACAGGTCCCCATTTTACACATTGTGGCAGGCACAGGTCCCCATTTTACACATTGTGGCAGGCACAGGTCCCCATTTTACACATAGCGGCAGGTACAGGTCCCCATTTTACACATTGTGGCAGGCACAGGTCCCCATTTTACACATAGCGGCAGGTACAGGTCCCCATTTTACACATTGTGGCAGGCACAGGTCCCCATTTTACACATAGCGGCAGGTACAGGTCCCCATTTTACACATTGTGGCAGGCACAGGTCCCCATTTTACACATTGTGGCAGGCACAGGTCCCCATTTTACACATAGCGGCAGGTACAGGTCCCCATTTTACACATTGTGGCAGGCACAGGTCCCCATTTTACACATTGTGGCAGGCACAGGTCCCCATTTTACACATTGCGGCAGGTGGTGGAAGGAGGGAGAGAGAGAGAAAGAGAGGAAGGGAGAGGGGCTGACTTACATTTGAAGCGGTTCTCGCCGCTCTTCAGCCGCCTCTCCCTCCTCGTCTGCGCGGCTCCCTTCTCCCTCCTCCGACGGGGTTTCGTTGAATGACGCGTTTGCGCCGTGACGTCACGACGCAATCGCGTCATTCCGCGAAACCCCGCCCCCCCCCAAGCTGGGCACTCGGGAGAAGGGGGTTTCATGGCGGCGGCACCGCGGGCCATCAGACGAGGTCTGGCGGGCCGGATTTGGCCCGCGGGCCTTGTCTTTGACACCCCTGATCTACAGTATGGCGGTGTGGATAATGAAATGGTTATCATTACTGCCTCACAGCACTGATTCCCACCATGGTCCTAACTGTGTGGAGTTTGTATATTCTCCTCATGTTCCCCTTTATAGTATATAATGTAATGAGCCTCCCCAGTGTTGGACTGGGGAATGAAAGGCCCACCGGCGGAATGCAGTGGCAGTTGGCCCATGCTTAAGTGGGTGGCTAGCATTTACAGTACAGATGGTGTAATGGTTAGCGTTGCTGCCTTACATCCCTGAGACACTAAGGTCATAGGTTCAATTCCCACCATGGACCTGAGTGTGTGGAATTTGTACAAACTACACTTGCATGGGTATTCCAGGTTCCTGGTAGGTTAATTGTTTCCCAACAAAAACGTAGCACCTAGTGTATACATGGGCAGACTAGATGAGCCGCCAAGTGGTTCTTATCTGCCGTCACCATTAGAGAGCACATGTTATGATACCCTTGATAAATATATGTAGTAAATGCTATAGAGCAGTGGGTCACAAACTTCTTTGAATCCCGGCGCCCTAGAGTATCAGAATTTTTTTATTTTTTTTTACGGCACCCCTAGGCCAAAAGTTTCTTACTGAGAAATGTAGAAAGAAATATTACATTAAGTAAATTGTGTTTATATGTCATCCTCAGGTTCCAATGTGTGGTGAGGGACAAGATTTGCTTCTGTTTGTCCACATATTTTATGATTGACAGCCACCAGCACTGGTTTTGCCTATTACATTGACCATAAATAATTTTAATTGGTCATGGACCATTAATCCAAGGCACCACTGAAAGTGTCCCAAGGCACCCCAGGGTGCCACGGCACACAGTTTGAGAACCACTGCTATATAGTATAGTAGAAAATACACCATAGTCATGTGCAGTATAATGTAACATATGTATAATGTACTGCATAGTAAAAGTTCACAGATTGGAAACTGATCCCAAGAGTTTAGGGTGGGCCCCACTGTGGGTTTCCCCTGTACACCTGAGGGCCAGTACAACCCTAACCCAGCCTCCTGTATAGAATGCAATGTGTCCCCCATGAACTCTGAGCCAATAAAGCAATATGTAGCAACACTGAATGAAGAACCTAATTAAAGTAAAAGCTGTTTAAGTGAGAAATGCATTTTCATTTTTTTTATTATGTATTATTTTTCCCCCAACCCTGGTCTTACACAAAGGGAAGATTTAAAACAAAAAAAAATGTAGGGAGATGACCTTGGAACCATCACCTGATGTTGGAGTATGTGGGTAGATGTTCATCTTAACAGCCACACACACTCCCCGATATGCTTAATATTTTCAATCTTCTTATATGTCACTTTATATCATGAACATGTAGGCTTAGGGAGAGTTGGGTTCTTTTTTCTAAATTGTTTTTTATATATACAATGTATATATACTTTATTCATTTATAATGCTTACTATATGCTAATCACTATTTCTTGATTCCTATATGTCAATTACGCATAAATAAAGTGCAAACATTCATCATTTAAAATCACAATGCATTATGGGTAAACTGATTTGCATATGCAAATTATGTTGACCGTAATGCATTATGATAAACTATATATATATATATATATATATAGATATATACACACACACACACACACACACACACACACACACACACACACACACACACACTGCTTATATATATTCAAACATACATCTGCAGTATGGCGGTGTGGATAATGAAATGGTTATCATATATATAAATATATGTAGTAAATGCTATAGAGCAGTGGGTCACAAACTTCTTTGAATCCCGGCGCCCTAGAGTATCAGAATTTTTTTATTTTTTTTTACGGCACCCCTAGGCCAAAAGTTTCTTACTGAGAAATGTAGAAAGAAATATTACATTAAGTAAATTGTGTTTATATGTCATCCTCAGGTTCCAATGTGTGGTGAGGGACAAGATTTGCTTCTGTTTGTCCACATATTTTATGATTGACAGCCACCAGCACTGGTTTTGCCTATTACATTGACCATAAATAATTTTAATTGGTCATGGACCATTAATCCAAGGCACCACTGAAAGTGTCCCAAGGCACCCCAGTGTGCCACGGCACACAGTTTGAGAACCACTGCTATATAGTATAGTAGAAAATACACCATAGTCATGTGCAGTATAATGTAACATATGTATAATGTACTGCATAGTAAAAGTTCACAGATTGGAAACTGATCCCAAGAGTTTAGGGTGGGCCCCACTGTGGGTTTCCCCTGTACACCTGAGGGCCAGTACAACCCTAACCCAGCCTCCTGTATAGAATGCAATGTGTCCCCCATGGACTCTGAGCCAATAAAGCAATATGTAGCAACATTCATTCAGAAGAACCTAATAAAAGTAAAAGCTGTTTAAGTGAGAAATGCATTTTCATTTTTTTATGATGTATAATTTTTTCCCCAACCCCGGTCTTACACAAAGGGAAGATTTAAAACAAAAAAAAATGTAGGGAGATGACCTTGGAACCATCACCTGATGTTGGAGTATGATGGTAGATGTTCATCTTAACAGCCACACACACTCCCCAATATGCTAAATGTTTTCAATCTTCTTATATGTCACTTTATATCATGAACATGTAGGCTTAGGGAGAGTTGGGTTCTTTTTTCTAAATTGTTTTTTATATATACAATGTATATATACTTTATTCATTTATAATGCTTACTATATGCTAATCACTATTTCTTGATTCCTATATGTCAATTACGCATAAATAAAGTGCAAACATTCATCATTTAAAATCACAATGCATTATGGGTAAACTGATTTGCATATGCAAATTATGTTGACCGTAATGCATTATGATAAACTATATATATATATATATATATATATATAGATATATACACACACACACACACACACACACACACACACACACACACACACACTGCTTATATATATTCAAACATACATCTGCAGTATGGCGGTGTGGATAATGAAATGGTTATCATATATATAAATATATGTAGTAAATGCTATAGAGCAGTGGGTCACAAACTTCTTTGAATCCCGGCGCCCTAGAGTATCAGAATTTTTTTATTTTTTTTTACGGCACCCCTAGGCCAAAAGTTTCTTACTGAGAAATGTAGAAAGAAATATTACATTAAGTAAATTGTGTTTATATGTCATCCTCAGGTTCCAATGTGTGGTGAGGGACAAGATTTGCTTCTGTTTGTCCACATATTTTATGATTGACAGCCACCAGCACTGGTTTTGCCTATTACATTGACCATAAATAATTTTAATTGGTCATGGACCATTAATCCAAGGCACCACTGAAAGTGTCCCAAGGCACCCCAGTGTGCCACGGCACACAGTTTGAGAACCACTGCTATATAGTATAGTAGAAAATACACCATAGTCATGTGCAGTATAATGTAACATATGTATAATGTACTGCATAGTAAAAGTTCACAGATTGGAAACTGATCCCAAGAGTTTAGGGTGGGCCCCACTGTGGGTTTCCCCTGTACACCTGAGGGCCAGTACAACCCTAACCCAGCCTCCTGTATAGAATGCAATGTGTCCCCCATGAACTCTGAGCCAATAAAGCAATATGTAGCAACACTGAATGAAGAACCTAATTAAAGTAAAAGCTGTTTAAGTGAGAAATGCATTTTCATTTTTTTTATTATGTATTATTTTTCCCCCAACCCTGGTCTTACACAAAGGGAAGATTTAAAACAAAAAAAAATGTAGGGAGATGACCTTGGAACCATCACCTGATGTTGGAGTATGTGGGTAGATGTTCATCTTAACAGCCACACACACTCCCCAATATGCTAAATGTTTTCAATCTTCTTATATGTCACTTTATATCATGAACATGTAGGCTTAGGGAGAGTTGGGTTCTTTTTTCTAAATTGTTTTTTATATATACAATGTATATATACTTTATTCATTTATAATGCTTACTATATGCTAATCACTATTTCTTGATTCCTATATGTCAATTACGCATAAATAAAGTGCAAACATTCATCATTTAAAATCACAATGCATTATGGGTAAACTGATTTGCATATGCAAATTATGTTGACCGTAATGCATTATGATAAACTATATATATATATATATATATATATACACACACACACACACTGCTTATATATATTCAAACATACATCTACAGCAGGGGTGTCAAACTCAAATTCATCGGGGGCCACATCAGCAGTTTGGTCCCCATCAAAGGGCCGGTTGTATCTGTAGGTCTATCCAAAATTTACCGCTCCACCTGCCTTATATGTGCCCAGCCATCTGCCCCCTTTTAAAGTGCCCAGCCATGTGCCCCCTTTTATAGTGCCCAGCCATGTGCCCCCTTTTATAGTGCACAGGTCCCCATTTTACACATTGCGGCAGGCACAGGTCCCCATTTTACACATTGCGGCAGGCACAGGTCCCCATTTTACACATAGCGGCAGGTACAGGTCCCCATTTTACACATTGTGGCAGGCACAGGTCCCCATTTTACACATAGCGGCAGGTACAGGTCCCCATTTTACACATTGTGGCAGCACAGGTCCCCATTTTACACATTGTGGCAGGCACAGGTCCCCATTTTACACATTGTGGCAGGCACAGGTCCCCATTTTACACATTGCGGCAGGCACAGGTCCCCATTTTACACATAGCGGCAGGCACAGGTCCCCATTTTACACATAGCGGCAGGTACAGGTCCCCATTTTACACATTGTGGCAGGCACAGGTCCCCATTTTACACATAGCGGCAGGTACAGGTCCCCATTTTACACATTGTGGCAGGCACAGGTCCCCATTTTACACATAGCGGCAGGTACAGGTCCCCATTTTACACATTGTGGCAGGCACAGGTCCCCATTTTACACATTGTGGCAGGCACAGGTCCCCAT
This sequence comes from Pseudophryne corroboree, assembly GCF_028390025.1. Classification (NCBI taxonomy): domain Eukaryota; kingdom Metazoa; phylum Chordata; class Amphibia; order Anura; family Myobatrachidae; genus Pseudophryne; species Pseudophryne corroboree. Next base: position 150,795 of record NW_026968356.1, read on the forward strand.
TTTACACATAGCGGCAGGTACAGGTCCCCATTTTACACATTGTGGCAGGCACAGGTCCCCATTTTACACATTGTGGCAGGCACAGGTCCCCATTTTACATATAGCGGCAGGTACAGGTCCCCATTTTACACATTGTGGCAGGCACAGGTCCCCATTTTACACATAGCGGCAGGTACAGGTCCCCATTTTACACATTGTGGCAGGCACAGGTCCCCATTTTACACATAGCGGCAGGTACAGGTCCCCATTTTACACATTGTGGCAGGCACAGGTCCCCATTTTACACATTGTGGCAGGCACAGGTCCCCATTTTACACATAGCGGCAGGTACAGGTCCCCATTTTACACATTGTGGCAGGCACAGGTCCCCATTTTACACATTGTGGCAGGCACAGGTCCCCATTTTACACATTGCGGCAGGTGGTGGAAGGAGGGAGAGAGAGAGAAAGAGAGGAAGGGAGAGGGGCTGACTTACATTTGAAGCGGTTCTCGCCGCTCTTCAGCCGCCTCTCCCTCCTCGTCTGCGCGGCTCCCTTCTCCCTCCTCCGACGGGGTTTCGTTGAATGACGCGTTTGCGCCGTGACGTCACGACGCAATCGCGTCATTCCGCGAAACCCCGCCCCCCCCCAAGCTGGGCACTCGGGAGAAGGGGGTTTCATGGCGGCGGCACCGCGGGCCATCAGACGAGGTCTGGCGGGCCGGATTTGGCCCGCGGGCCTTGTCTTTGACACCCCTGATCTACAGTATGGCGGTGTGGATAATGAAATGGTTATCATTACTGCCTCACAGCACTGATTCCCACCATGGTCCTAACTGTGTGGAGTTTGTATATTCTCCTCATGTTCCCCTTTATAGTATATAATGTAATGAGCCTCCCCAGTGTTGGACTGGGGAATGAAAGGCCCACCAGCGGAATGCAGTGGCAGTTGGCCCATGCTTAAGTGGGTGGCTAGCATTCACAGTACAGATGGTGTAATGGTTAGCGTTGCTGCCTTACATCCCTGAGACACTAAGGTCATAGGTTCAATTCCCACCATGGACCTGAGTGTGTGGAATTTGTACATACTACACTTGCATGGGTATTCCAGGTTCCTGGTAGGTTAATTGTTTCCCAACAAAAACGTAGCACCTAGTGTATACATGGGCAGACTAGATGAGCCGCCAAGTGGTTCTTATCTGCCGTCACCATTAGAGAGCACATGTTATGATACCCTTGATAAATATATGTAGTAAATGCTATAGAGCAGTGGGTCACAAACTTCTTTGAATCCCGGCGCCCTAGAGTATCAGAATTTTTTTATTTTTTTTTACGGCACCCCTAGGCCAAAAGTTTCTTACTGAGAAATGTAGAAAGAAATATTACATTAAGTAAATTGTGTTTATATGTCATCCTCAGGTTCCAATGTGTGGTGAGGGACAAGATTTGCTTCTGTTTGTCCACATATTTTATGATTGACAGCCACCAGCACTGGTTTTGCCTATTACATTGACCATAAATAATTTTAATTGGTCATGGACCATTAATCCAAGGCACCACTGAAAGTGTCCCAAGGCACCCCAGGGTGCCACGGCACACAGTTTGAGAACCACTGCTATATAGTATAGTAGAAAATACACCATAGTCATGTGCAGTATAATGTAACATATGTATAATGTACTGCATAGTAAAAGTTCACAGTTTGGAAACTGATCCCAAGAGTTTAGGGTGGGCCCCACTGTGGGTTTCCCCTGTACACCTGAGGGCCAGTACAACCCTAACCCAGCCTCCTGTATAGAATGCAATGTGTCCCCCATGGACTCTGAGCCAATAAAGCAATATGTAGCAACACTGAATGAAGAACCTAATTAAAGTAAAAGCTGTTTAAGTGAGAAATGCATTTTCATTTTTTTTATTATGTATTATTTTTTCCCCAACCCTGGTCTTACACAAAGGGAAGATTTAAAACAAAAAAAAATGTAGGGAGATGACCTTGGAACCATCACCTGATGTTGGAGTATGATGGTAGATGTTCATCTTAACAGCCACACACACTCCCCGATATGCTAAATATTTTCAATCTTCTTATATGTCACTTTATATCATGAACATGTAGGCTTAGGGAGAGTTGGGTTCTTTTTTCTAAATTGTTTTTTATATATACAATGTATATATATACTTTATTCATTTATAATGCTTACTATATGCTAATCACTATTTCTTGATTCCTATATGTCAATTACGCATAAATAAAGTGCAAACATTCATCATTTAAAATTACAATGCATTATGGGTAAACTGATTTGCATATGCAAATTATGTTGACCGTAATGCATTATGATAAACTATATATATATATATATATATATACATACATACATATATAGATATATACACACACACACACACACACACACACACACACACACACACACACTGCTTATATATATTCAAACATACATCTGCAGTATGGCGGTGTGGATAATGAAATGGTTATCATATATATAAATATATGTAGTAAATGCTATAGAGCAGTGGGTCACAAACTTCTTTGAATCCCGGCGCCCTAGAGTATCAGAATTTTTTTATTTTTTTTTACGGCACCCCTAGGCCAAAAGTTTCTTACTGAGAAATGTAGAAAGAAATATTACATTAAGTAAATTGTGTTTATATGTCATCCTCAGGTTCCAATGTGTGGTGAGGGACAAGATTTGCTTCTGTTTGTCCACATATTTTATGATTGACAGCCACCAGCACTGGTTTTGCCTATTACATTGACCATAAATAATTTTAATTGGTCATGGACCATTAATCCAAGGCACCACTGAAAGTGTCCCAAGGCACCCCAGTGTGCCACGGCACACAGTTTGAGAACCACTGCTATATAGTATAGTAGAAAATACACCATAGTCATGTGCAGTATAATGTAACATATGTATAATGTACTGCATAGTAAAAGTTCACAGTTTGGAAACTGATCCCAAGAGTTTAGGGTGGGCCCCACTGTGGGTTTCCCCTGTACACCTGAGGGCCAGTACAACCCTAACCCAGCCTCCTGTATAGAATGCAATGTGTCCCCCATGGACTCTGAGCCAATAAAGCAATATGTAGCAACACTGAATGAAGAACCTAATAAAAGTAAAAGCTGTTTAAGTGAGAAATGCATTTTCATTTTTTTTATTATGTATTATTTTTTCCCCAACCCTGGTCTTACACAAAGGGAAGATTTAAAACAAAAAAAAATGTAGGGAGATGACCTTGGAACCATCACCTGATGTTGGAGTATGATGGTAGATGTTCATCTTAACAGCCACACACACTCCCCAATATACTAAATGTTTTCAATCTTCTTATATGTCACTTTATATCATGAACATGTAGGCTTAGGGAGAGTTGGGTTCTTTTTTCTAAATTGTTTTTTATATATACAATGTATATATACTTTATTCATTTATAATGCTTACTATATGCTAATCACTATTTCTTGATTCCTATATGTCAATTACGCATAAATAAAGTGCAAACATTCATCATTTAAAATCACAATGCATTATGGGTAAACTGATTTGCATATGCAAATTATGTTGACCGTAATGCATTATGATAAACTATATATATATATATATATATATATACATATATAGATATATACACACACACACACACACACACACACACACACTGCTTATATATATTCAAACATACATCTACAGTATGGCAGTGTGGATAATGAAATGGTTATCATTACTGCCTCACAGCACTGATTCCCACCATGGTCCTAACTGTGTGGAGTTTGTATATTCTCCTCATGTTCCCCTTTATAGTATATAATGTAATGAGCCTCCCCAGTGTTGGACTGGGGAATGAAAGGCCCACCGGCGGAATGCAGTGGCAGTTGGCCCATGCTTAAGTGGGTGGCTAGCATTCACAGTACAGATGGTGTAATGGTTAGCGTTGCTGCCTTACATCCCTGAGACACTAAGGTCATAGGTTCAATTCCCACCATGGACCTGAGTGTGTGGAATTTGTACATACTACACTTGCATGGGTATTCCAGGTTCCTGGTAGGTTAATTGTTTCCCAACAAAAACGTAGCACCTAGTGTATACATGGGCAGACTAGATGAGCCGCCAAGTGGTTCTTATCTGCCGTCACCATTTGAGAGCACATGTTATGATACCCTTAATAAATATATGTAGTAAATGCTATAGAGCAGTGGGTCACAAACTTCTTTGAATCCCGGCGCCCTAGAGTATCAGAATTTTTTTTTTTTTTTTTTACGGCACCCCTAGTCCAAAAGTTTCTTACTGAGAAATGTAGAAAGAAATATTACATTAAGTAAATTGTGTTTATATGTCATCCTCAGGTTCCAATGTGTGGTGAGGGACAAGATTTGCTTCTGTTTGTCCACATATTTTATGATTGACAGCCACCAGCACTGGTTTTGCCTATTACATTGACCATAAATAATTTTAATTGGTCATGGACCATTAATCCAAGGCACCACTGAAAGTGTCCCAAGGCACCCCAGTGTGCCACGGCACACAGTTTGAGAACCACTGCTATATAGTATAGTAGAAAATACACCATAGTCATGTGCAGTATAATGTAACATATGTATAATGTACTGCATAGTAAAAGTTCACAGATTGGAAACTGATCCCAAGAGTTTAGGGTGGGCCCCACTGTGGGTTTCCCCTGTACACCTGAGGGCCAGTACAACCCTAACCCAGCCTCCTGTATAGAATGCAATGTGTCCCCCATGAACTCTGAGCCAATAAAGCAATATGTAGCAACACTGAATGAAGAACCTAATTAAAGTAAAAGCTGTTTAAGTGAGAAATGCATTTTCATTTTTTTTATTATGTATTATTTTTCCCCCAACCCTGGTCTTACACAAAGGGAAGATTTAAAACAAAAAAAAATGTAGGGAGATGACCTTGGAACCATCACCTGATGTTGGAGTATGTGGGTAGATGTTCATCTTAACAGCCACACACACTCCCCGATATGCTTAATATTTTCAATCTTCTTATATGTCACTTTATATCATGAACATGTAGGCTTAGGGAGAGTTGGGTTCTTTTTTCTAAATTGTTTTTTATATATACAATGTATATATACTTTATTCATTTATAATGCTTACTATATGCTAATCACTATTTCTTGATTCCTATATGTCAATTACGCATAAATAAAGTGCAAACATTCATCATTTAAAATCACAATGCATTATGGGTAAACTGATTTGCATATGCAAATTATGTTGACCGTAATGCATTATGATAAACTATATATATATATATATATATATATATATATATAGATATACACACACACACACACACACACACACACACACACACACACACTGCTTATATATATTCAAACATACATCTGCAGTATGGCGGTGTGGATAATGAAATGGTTATCATATATATAAATATATGTAGTAAATGCTATAGAGCAGTGGGTCACAAACTTCTTTGAATCCCGGCGCCCTAGAGTATCAGAATTTTTTTATTTTTTTTTACGGCACCCCTAGGCCAAAAGTTTCTTACTGAGAAATGTAGAAAGAAATATTACATTAAGTAAATTGTGTTTATATGTCATCCTCAGGTTCCAATGTGTGGTGAGGGACAAGATTTGCTTCTGTTTGTCCACATATTTTATGATTGACAGCCACCAGCACTGGTTTTGCCTATTACATTGACCATAAATAATTTTAATTGGTCATGGACCATTAATCCAAGGCACCACTGAAAGTGTCCCAAGGCACCCCAGTGTGCCACGGCACACAGTTTGAGAACCACTGCTATATAGTATAGTAGAAAATACACCATAGTCATGTGCAGTATAATGTAACATATGTATAATGTACTGCATAGTAAAAGTTCACAGTTTGGAAACTGATCCCAAGAGTTTAGGGTGGGCCCCACTGTGGGTTTCCCCTGTACACCTGAGGGCCAGTACAACCCTAACCCAGCCTCCTGTATAGAATGCAATGTGTCCCCCATGGACTCTGAGCCAATAAAGCAATATGTAGCAACATTCATTCAGAAGAACCTAATAAAAGTAAAAGCTGTTTAAGTGAGAAATGCATTTTCATTTTTTTATGATGTATAATTTTTTCCCCAACCCCGGTCTTACACAAAGGGAAGATTTAAAACAAAAAAAAATGTAGGGAGATGACCTTGGAACCATCACCTGATGTTGGAGTATGATGGTAGATGTTCATCTTAACAGCCACACACACTCCCCAATATGCTAAATGTTTTCAATCTTCTTATATGTCACTTTATATCATGAACATGTAGGCTTAGGGAGAGTTGGGTTCTTTTTTCTAAATTGTTTTTTATATATACAATGTATATATACTTTATTCATTTATAATGCTTACTATATGCTAATCACTATTTCTTGATTCCTATATGTCAATTACGCATAAATAAAGTGCAAACATTCATCATTTAAAATCACAATGCATTATGGGTAAACTGATTTGCATATGCAAATTATGTTGACCGTAATGCATTATGATAAACTATATATATATATATATATATATATATATATATAGATATATACACACACACACACACACACACACACACACACACACACACACACACACACACACACACACTGCTTATATATATTCAAACATACATCTGCAGTATGGCGGTGTGGATAATGAAATGGTTATCATATATATAAATATATGTAGTAAATGCTATAGAGCAGTGGGTCACAAACTTCTTTGAATCCCGGCGCCCTAGAGTATCAGAATTTTTTTATTTTTTTTTACGGCACCCCTAGGCCAAAAGTTTCTTACTGAGAAATGTAGAAAGAAATATTACATTAAGTAAATTGTGTTTATATGTCATCCTCAGGTTCCAATGTGTGGTGAGGGACAAGATTTGCTTCTGTTTGTCCACATATTTTATGATTGACAGCCACCAGCACTGGTTTTGCCTATTACATTGACCATAAATAATTTTAATTGGTCATGGACCATTAATCCAAGGCACCACTGAAAGTGTCCCAAGGCACCCCAGTGTGCCACGGCACACAGTTTGAGAACCACTGCTATATAGTATAGTAGAAAATACACCATAGTCATGTGCAGTATAATGTAACATATGTATAATGTACTGCATAGTAAAAGTTCACAGTTTGGAAACTGATCCCAAGAGTTTAGGGTGGGCCCCACTGTGGGTTTCCCCTGTACACCTGAGGGCCAGTACAACCCTAACCCAGCCTCCTGTATAGAATGCAATGTGTCCCCCATGGACTCTGAGCCAATAAAGCAATATGTAGCAACATTCATTCAGAAGAACCTAATAAAAGTAAAAGCTGTTTAAGTGAGAAATGCATTTTCATTTTTTTATGATGTATAATTTTTTCCCCAACCCCGGTCTTACACAAAGGGAAGATTTAAAACAAAAAAAAATGTAGGGAGATGACCTTGGAACCATCACCTGATGTTGGAGTATGATGGTAGATGTTCATCTTAACAGCCACACACACTCCCCAATATGCTAAATGTTTTCAATCTTCTTATATGTCACTTTATATCATGAACATGTAGGCTTAGGGAGAGTTGGGTTCTTTTTTCTAAATTGTTTTTTATATATACAATGTATATATACTTTATTCATTTATAATGCTTACTATATGCTAATCACTATTTCTTGATTCCTATATGTCAATTACGCATAAATAAAGTGCAAACATTCATCATTTAAAATCACAATGCATTATGGGTAAACTGATTTGCATATGCAAATTATGTTGACCGTAATGCATTATGATAAACTATATATATATATATATATATATATACACACACACACACACTGCTTATATATATTCAAACATACATCTACAGCAGGGGTGTCAAACTCAAATTCATCGGGGGCCACATCAGCAGTTTGGTCCCCATCAAAGGGCCGGTTGTATCTGTAGGTCTATCCAAAATTTACCGCTCCACCTGCCTTATATGTGCCCAGCCATCTGCCCCCTTTTAAAGTGCCCAGCCATGTGCCCCCTTTTATAGTGCCCAGCCATGTGCCCCCTTTTATAGTGCACAGGTCCCCATTTTACACATTGCGGCAGGCACAGGTCCCCATTTTACACATTGCGGCAGGCACAGGTCCCCATTTTACACATAGCGGCAGGTACAGGTCCCCATTTTACACATTGTGGCAGGCACAGGTCCCCATTTTACACATAGCGGCAGGTACAGGTCCCCATTTTACACATTGTGGCAGCACAGGTCCCCATTTTACACATTGTGGCAGGCACAGGTCCCCATTTTACACATTGTGGCAGGCACAGGTCCCCATTTTACACATTGCGGCAGGCACAGGTCCCCATTTTACACATAGCGGCAGGCACAGGTCCCCATTTTACACATAGCGGCAGGTACAGGTCCCCATTTTACACATTGTGGCAGGCACAGGTCCCCATTTTACACATAGCGGCAGGTACAGGTCCCCATTTTACACATTGTGGCAGGCACAGGTCCCCATTTTACACATAGCGGCAGGTACAGGTCCCCATTTTACACATTGTGGCAGGCACAGGTCCCCATTTTACACATTGTGGCAGGCACAGGTCCCCATTTTACACATAGCGGCAGGTACAGGTCCCCATTTTACACATTGTGGCAGGCACAGGTCCCCATTTTACACATTGTGGCAGGCACAGGTCCCCATTTTACATATAGCGGCAGGTACAGGTCCCCATTTTACACATTGTGGCAGGCACAGGTCCCCATTTTACACATAGCGGCAGGTACAGGTCCCCATTTTACACATTGTGGCAGGCACAGGTCCCCATTTTACACATAGCGGCAGGTACAGGTCCCCATTTTACACATTGTGGCAGGCACAGGTCCCCATTTTACACATTGTGGCAGGCACAGGTCCCCATTTTACACATAGCGGCAGGTACAGGTCCCCATTTTACACATTGTGGCAGGCACAGGTCCCCATTTTACACATTGTGGCAGGCACAGGTCCCCATTTTACACATTGCGGCAGGTGGTGGAAGGAGGGAGAGAGAGAGAAAGAGAGGAAGGGAGAGGGGCTGACTTACATTTGAAGCGGTTCTCGCCGCTCTTCAGCCGCCTCTCCCTCCTCGTCTGCGCGGCTCCCTTCTCCCTCCTCCGACGGGGTTTCGTTGAATGACGCGTTTGCGCCGTGACGTCACGACGCAATCGCGTCATTCCGCGAAACCCCGCCCCCCCCCAAGCTGGGCACTCGGGAGAAGGGGGTTTCATGGCGGCGGCACCGCGGGCCATCAGACGAGGTCTGGCGGGCCGGATTTGGCCCGCGGGCCTTGTCTTTGACACCCCTGATCTACAGTATGGCGGTGTGGATAATGAAATGGTTATCATTACTGCCTCACAGCACTGATTCCCACCATGGTCCTAACTGTGTGGAGTTTGTATATTCTCCTCATGTTCCCCTTTATAGTATATAATGTAATGAGCCTCCCCAGTGTTGGACTGGGGAATGAAAGGCCCACCGGCGGAATGCAGTGGCAGTTGGCCCATGCTTAAGTGGGTGGCTAGCATTCACAGTACAGATGGTGTAATGGTTAGCGTTGCTGCCTTACATCCCTGAGACACTAAGGTCATAGGTTCAATTCCCACCATGGACCTGAGTGTGTGGAATTTGTACATACTACACTTGCATGGGTATTCCAGGTTCCTGGTAGGTTAATTGTTTCCCAACAAAAACGTAGCACCTAGTGTATACATGGGCAGACTAGATGAGCCGCCAAGTGGTTCTTATCTGCCGTCACCATTTGAGAGCACATGTTATGATACCCTTAATAAATATATGTAGTAAATGCTATAGAGCAGTGGGTCACAAACTTCTTTGAATCCCGGCGCCCTAGAGTATCAGAATTTTTTTTTTTTTTTTTTACGGCACCCCTAGTCCAAAAGTTTCTTACTGAGAAATGTAGAAAGAAATATTACATTAAGTAAATTGTGTTTATATGTCATCCTCAGGTTCCAATGTGTGGTGAGGGACAAGATTTGCTTCTGTTTGTCCACATATTTTATGATTGACAGCCACCAGCACTGGTTTTGCCTATTACATTGACCATAAATAATTTTAATTGGTCATGGACCATTAATCCAAGGCACCACTGAAAGTGTCCCAAGGCACCCCAGTGTGCCACGGCACACAGTTTGAGAACCACTGCTATATAGTATAGTAGAAAATACACCATAGTCATGTGCAGTATAATGTAACATATGTATAATGTACTGCATAGTAAAAGTTCACAGATTGGAAACTGATCCCAAGAGTTTAGGGTGGGCCCCACTGTGGGTTTCCCCTGTACACCTGAGGGCCAGTACAACCCTAACCCAGCCTCCTGTATAGAATGCAATGTGTCCCCCATGAACTCTGAGCCAATAAAGCAATATGTAGCAACACTGAATGAAGAACCTAATTAAAGTAAAAGCTGTTTAAGTGAGAAATGCATTTTCATTTTTTTTATTATGTATTATTTTTCCCCCAACCCTGGTCTTACACAAAGGGAAGATTTAAAACAAAAAAAAATGTAGGGAGATGACCTTGGAACCATCACCTGATGTTGGAGTATGTGGGTAGATGTTCATCTTAACAGCCACACACACTCCCCGATATGCTTAATATTTTCAATCTTCTTATATGTCACTTTATATCATGAACATGTAGGCTTAGGGAGAGTTGGGTTCTTTTTTCTAAATTGTTTTTTATATATACAATGTATATATACTTTATTCATTTATAATGCTTACTATATGCTAATCACTATTTCTTGATTCCTATATGTCAATTACGCATAAATAAAGTGCAAACATTCATCATTTAAAATCACAATGCATTATGGGTAAACTGATTTGCATATGCAAATTATGTTGACCGTAATGCATTATGATAAACTATATATATATATATATATATATATATATATATAGATATACACACACACACACACACACACACACACACACACACACACACTGCTTATATATATTCAAACATACATCTGCAGTATGGCGGTGTGGATAATGAAATGGTTATCATATATATAAATATATGTAGTAAATGCTATAGAGCAGTGGGTCACAAACTTCTTTGAATCCCGGCGCCCTAGAGTATCAGAATTTTTTTATTTTTTTTTACGGCACCCCTAGGCCAAAAGTTTCTTACTGAGAAATGTAGAAAGAAATATTACATTAAGTAAATTGTGTTTATATGTCATCCTCAGGTTCCAATGTGTGGTGAGGGACAAGATTTGCTTCTGTTTGTCCACATATTTTATGATTGACAGCCACCAGCACTGGTTTTGCCTATTACATTGACCATAAATAATTTTAATTGGTCATGGACCATTAATCCAAGGCACCACTGAAAGTGTCCCAAGGCACCCCAGTGTGCCACGGCACACAGTTTGAGAACCACTGCTATATAGTATAGTAGAAAATACACCATAGTCATGTGCAGTATAATGTAACATATGTATAATGTACTGCATAGTAAAAGTTCACAGTTTGGAAACTGATCCCAAGAGTTTAGGGTGGGCCCCACTGTGGGTTTCCCCTGTACACCTGAGGGCCAGTACAACCCTAACCCAGCCTCCTGTATAGAATGCAATGTGTCCCCCATGGACTCTGAGCCAATAAAGCAATATGTAGCAACATTCATTCAGAAGAACCTAATAAAAGTAAAAGCTGTTTAAGTGAGAAATGCATTTTCATTTTTTTATGATGTATAATTTTTTCCCCAACCCCGGTCTTACACAAAGGGAAGATTTAAAACAAAAAAAAATGTAGGGAGATGACCTTGGAACCATCACCTGATGTTGGAGTATGATGGTAGATGTTCATCTTAACAGCCACACACACTCCCCAATATGCTAAATGTTTTCAATCTTCTTATATGTCACTTTATATCATGAACATGTAGGCTTAGGGAGAGTTGGGTTCTTTTTTCTAAATTGTTTTTTATATATACAATGTATATATACTTTATTCATTTATAATGCTTACTATATGCTAATCACTATTTCTTGATTCCTATATGTCAATTACGCATAAATAAAGTGCAAACATTCATCATTTAAAATCACAATGCATTATGGGTAAACTGATTTGCATATGCAAATTATGTTGACCGTAATGCATTATGATAAACTATATATATATATATATATATATATATATATATAGATATATACACACACACACACACACACACACACACACACACACACACACACACACACACACACACACACTGCTTATATATATTCAAACATACATCTGCAGTATGGCGGTGTGGATAATGAAATGGTTATCATATATATAAATATATGTAGTAAATGCTATAGAGCAGTGGGTCACAAACTTCTTTGAATCCCGGCGCCCTAGAGTATCAGAATTTTTTTATTTTTTTTTACGGCACCCCTAGGCCAAAAGTTTCTTACTGAGAAATGTAGAAAGAAATATTACATTAAGTAAATTGTGTTTATATGTCATCCTCAGGTTCCAATGTGTGGTGAGGGACAAGATTTGCTTCTGTTTGTCCACATATTTTATGATTGACAGCCACCAGCACTGGTTTTGCCTATTACATTGACCATAAATAATTTTAATTGGTCATGGACCATTAATCCAAGGCACCACTGAAAGTGTCCCAAGGCACCCCAGTGTGCCACGGCACACAGTTTGAGAACCACTGCTATATAGTATAGTAGAAAATACACCATAGTCATGTGCAGTATAATGTAACATATGTATAATGTACTGCATAGTAAAAGTTCACAGTTTGGAAACTGATCCCAAGAGTTTAGGGTGGGCCCCACTGTGGGTTTCCCCTGTACACCTGAGGGCCAGTACAACCCTAACCCAGCCTCCTGTATAGAATGCAATGTGTCCCCCATGGACTCTGAGCCAATAAAGCAATATGTAGCAACATTCATTCAGAAGAACCTAATAAAAGTAAAAGCTGTTTAAGTGAGAAATGCATTTTCATTTTTTTATGATGTATAATTTTTTCCCCAACCCCGGTCTTACACAAAGGGAAGATTTAAAACAAAAAAAAATGTAGGGAGATGACCTTGGAACCATCACCTGATGTTGGAGTATGATGGTAGATGTTCATCTTAACAGCCACACACACTCCCCAATATGCTAAATGTTTTCAATCTTCTTATATGTCACTTTATATCATGAACATGTAGGCTTAGGGAGAGTTGGGTTCTTTTTTCTAAATTGTTTTTTATATATACAATGTATATATACTTTATTCATTTATAATGCTTACTATATGCTAATCACTATTTCTTGATTCCTATATGTCAATTACGCATAAATAAAGTGCAAACATTCATCATTTAAAATCACAATGCATTATGGGTAAACTGATTTGCATATGCAAATTATGTTGACCGTAATGCATTATGATAAACTATATATATATATATATATATATATACACACACACACACACTGCTTATATATATTCAAACATACATCTACAGCAGGGGTGTCAAACTCAAATTCATCGGGGGCCACATCAGCAGTTTGGTCCCCATCAAAGGGCCGGTTGTATCTGTAGGTCTATCCAAAATTTACCGCTCCACCTGCCTTATATGTGCCCAGCCATCTGCCCCCTTTTAAAGTGCCCAGCCATGTGCCCCCTTTTATAGTGCCCAGCCATGTGCCCCCTTTTATAGTGCACAGGTCCCCATTTTACACATTGCGGCAGGCACAGGTCCCCATTTTACACATTGCGGCAGGCACAGGTCCCCATTTTACACATAGCGGCAGGTACAGGTCCCCATTTTACACATTGTGGCAGGCACAGGTCCCCATTTTACACATAGCGGCAGGTACAGGTCCCCATTTTACACATTGTGGCAGCACAGGTCCCCATTTTACACATTGTGGCAGGCACAGGTCCCCATTTTACACATTGTGGCAGGCACAGGTCCCCATTTTACACATTGCGGCAGGCACAGGTCCCCATTTTACACATAGCGGCAGGCACAGGTCCCCATTTTACACATAGCGGCAGGTACAGGTCCCCATTTTACACATTGTGGCAGGCACAGGTCCCCATTTTACACATAGCGGCAGGTACAGGTCCCCATTTTACACATTGTGGCAGGCACAGGTCCCCATTTTACACATAGCGGCAGGTACAGGTCCCCATTTTACACATTGTGGCAGGCACAGGTCCCCATTTTACACATTGTGGCAGGCACAGGTCCCCATTTTACACATAGCGGCAGGTACAGGTCCCCATTTTACACATTGTGGCAGGCACAGGTCCCCATTTTACACATTGTGGCAGGCACAGGTCCCCATTTTACATATAGCGGCAGGTACAGGTCCCCATTTTACACATTGTGGCAGGCACAGGTCCCCATTTTACACATAGCGGCAGGTACAGGTCCCCATTTTACACATTGTGGCAGGCACAGGTCCCCATTTTACACATAGCGGCAGGTACAGGTCCCCATTTTACACATTGTGGCAGGCACAGGTCCCCATTTTACACATTGTGGCAGGCACAGGTCCCCATTTTACACATAGCGGCAGGTACAGGTCCCCATTTTACACATTGTGGCAGGCACAGGTCCCCATTTTACACATTGTGGCAGGCACAGGTCCCCATTTTACACATTGCGGCAGGTGGTGGAAGGAGGGAGAGAGAGAGAAAGAGAGGAAGGGAGAGGGGCTGACTTACATTTGAAGCGGTTCTCGCCGCTCTTCAGCCGCCTCTCCCTCCTCGTCTGCGCGGCTCCCTTCTCCCTCCTCCGACGGGGTTTCGTTGAATGACGCGTTTGCGCCGTGACGTCACGACGCAATCGCGTCATTCCGCGAAACCCCGCCCCCCCCCAAGCTGGGCACTCGGGAGAAGGGGGTTTCATGGCGGCGGCACCGCGGGCCATCAGACGAGGTCTGGCGGGCCGGATTTGGCCCGCGGGCCTTGTCTTTGACACCCCTGATCTACAGTATGGCGGTGTGGATAATGAAATGGTTATCATTACTGCCTCACAGCACTGATTCCCACCATGGTCCTAACTGTGTGGAGTTTGTATATTCTCCTCATGTTCCCCTTTATAGTATATAATGTAATGAGCCTCCCCAGTGTTGGACTGGGGAATGAAAGGCCCACCAGCGGAATGCAGTGGCAGTTGGCCCATGCTTAAGTGGGTGGCTAGCATTCACAGTACAGATGGTGTAATGGTTAGCGTTGCTGCCTTACATCCCTGAGACACTAAGGTCATAGGTTCAATTCCCACCATGGACCTGAGTGTGTGGAATTTGTACATACTACACTTGCATGGGTATTCCAGGTTCCTGGTAGGTTAATTGTTTCCCAACAAAAACGTAGCACCTAGTGTATACATGGGCAGACTAGATGAGCCGCCAGGTGGTTCTTATCTGCCGTCACCATTAGAGAGCACATGTTATGATACCCTTGATAAATATATGTAGTAAATGCTATAGAGCAGTGGGTCACAAACTTCTTTGAATCCCGGCGCCCTAGAGTATCAGAATTTTTTTATTTTTTTTTACGGCACCCCTAGGCCAAAAGTTTCTTACTGAGAAATGTAGAAAGAAATATTACATTAAGTAAATTGTGTTTATATGTCATCCTCAGGTTCCAATGTGTGGTGAGGGACAAGATTTGCTTCTGTTTGTCCACATATTTTATGATTGACAGCCACCAGCACTGGTTTTGCCTATTACATTGACCATAAATAATTTTAATTGGTCATGGACCATTAATCCAAGGCACCACTGAAAGTGTCCCAAGGCACCCCAGGGTGCCACGGCACACAGTTTGAGAACCACTGCTATATAGTATAGTAGAAAATACACCATAGTCATGTGCAGTATAATGTAACATATGTATAATGTACTGCATAGTAAAAGTTCACAGTTTGGAAACTGATCCCAAGAGTTTAGGGTGGGCCCCACTGTGGGTTTCCCCTGTACACCTGAGGGCCAGTACAACCCTAACCCAGCCTCCTGTATAGAATGCAATGTGTCCCCCATGGACTCTGAGCCAATAAAGCAATATGTAGCAACACTGAATGAAGAACCTAATTAAAGTAAAAGCTGTTTAAGTGAGAAATGCATTTTCATTTTTTTTATTATGTATTATTTTTTCCCCAACCCTGGTCTTACACAAAGGGAAGATTTAAAACAAAAAAAAATGTAGGGAGATGACCTTGGAACCATCACCTGATGTTGGAGTATGATGGTAGATGTTCATCTTAACAGCCACACACACTCCCCGATATGCTAAATATTTTCAATCTTCTTATATGTCACTTTATATCATGAACATGTAGGCTTAGGGAGAGTTGGGTTCTTTTTTCTAAATTGTTTTTTATATATACAATGTATATATATACTTTATTCATTTATAATGCTTACTATATGCTAATCACTATTTCTTGATTCCTATATGTCAATTACGCATAAATAAAGTGCAAACATTCATCATTTAAAATTACAATGCATTATGGGTAAACTGATTTGCATATGCAAATTATGTTGACCGTAATGCATTATGATAAACTATATATATATATATATATATATACATACATACATATATAGATATATACACACACACACACACACACACACACACACACACACACACACACTGCTTATATATATTCAAACATACATCTGCAGTATGGCGGTGTGGATAATGAAATGGTTATCATATATATAAATATATGTAGTAAATGCTATAGAGCAGTGGGTCACAAACTTCTTTGAATCCCGGCGCCCTAGAGTATCAGAATTTTTTTATTTTTTTTTACGGCACCCCTAGGCCAAAAGTTTCTTACTGAGAAATGTAGAAAGAAATATTACATTAAGTAAATTGTGTTTATATGTCATCCTCAGGTTCCAATGTGTGGTGAGGGACAAGATTTGCTTCTGTTTGTCCACATATTTTATGATTGACAGCCACCAGCACTGGTTTTGCCTATTACATTGACCATAAATAATTTTAATTGGTCATGGACCATTAATCCAAGGCACCACTGAAAGTGTCCCAAGGCACCCCAGTGTGCCACGGCACACAGTTTGAGAACCACTGCTATATAGTATAGTAGAAAATACACCATAGTCATGTGCAGTATAATGTAACATATGTATAATGTACTGCATAGTAAAAGTTCACAGTTTGGAAACTGATCCCAAGAGTTTAGGGTGGGCCCCACTGTGGGTTTCCCCTGTACACCTGAGGGCCAGTACAACCCTAACCCAGCCTCCTGTATAGAATGCAATGTGTCCCCCATGGACTCTGAGCCAATAAAGCAATATGTAGCAACACTGAATGAAGAACCTAATAAAAGTAAAAGCTGTTTAAGTGAGAAATGCATTTTCATTTTTTTTATTATGTATTATTTTTTCCCCAACCCTGGTCTTACACAAAGGGAAGATTTAAAACAAAAAAAAATGTAGGGAGATGACCTTGGAACCATCACCTGATGTTGGAGTATGATGGTAGATGTTCATCTTAACAGCCACACACACTCCCCAATATACTAAATGTTTTCAATCTTCTTATATGTCACTTTATATCATGAACATGTAGGCTTAGGGAGAGTTGGGTTCTTTTTTCTAAATTGTTTTTTATATATACAATGTATATATACTTTATTCATTTATAATGCTTACTATATGCTAATCACTATTTCTTGATTCCTATATGTCAATTACGCATAAATAAAGTGCAAACATTCATCATTTAAAATCACAATGCATTATGGGTAAACTGATTTGCATATGCAAATTATGTTGACCGTAATGCATTATTATAAACTATATATATATATATATATATATATATATATACATATATAGATATATACACACACACACACACACACACACTGCTTATATATATTCAAACATACATCTACAGTATGGCGGTGTGGATAATGAAATGGTTATCATTACTGCCTCACAGCACTGATTCCCACCATGGTCCTAACTGTGTGGAGTTTGTATATTCTCCTCATGTTCCCCTTTATAGTATATAATGTAATGAGCCTCCCCAGTGTTGGACTGGGGAATGAAAGGCCCACCGGCGGAATGCAGTGGCAGTTGGCCCATGCTTAAGTGGGTGGCTAGCATTCACAGTACAGATGGTGTAATGGTTAGCGTTGCTGCCTTACATCCCTGAGACACTAAGGTCATAGGTTCAATTCCCACCATGGACCTGAGTGTGTGGAATTTGTACATACTACACTTGCATGGGTATTCCAGGTTCCTGGTAGGTTAATTGTTTCCCAACAAAAACGTAGCACCTAGTGTATACATGGGCAGACTAGATGAGCCGCCAAGTGGTTCTTATCTGCCGTCACCATTTGAGAGCACATGTTATGATACCCTTGATAAATATATGTAGTAAATGCTATAGAGCAGTGGGTTACAAACTTCTTTGAATCCCGGCGCCCTAGAGTATCAGAATTTTTTTTTTTTTTTTTTACGGCACCCCTAGTCCAAAAGTTTCTTACTGAGAAATGTAGAAAGAAATATTACATTAAGTAAATTGTGTTTATATGTCATCCTCAGGTTCCAATGTGTGGTGAGGGACAAGATTTGCTTCTGTTTGTCCACATATTTTATGATTGACAGCCACCAGCACTGGTTTTGCCTATTACATTGACCATAAATAATTTTAATTGGTCATGGACCATTAATCCAAGGCACCACTGAAAGTGTCCCAAGGCACCCCAGTGTGCCACGGCACACAGTTTGAGAACCACTGCTATATAGTATAGTAGAAAATACACCATAGTCATGTGCAGTATAATGTAACATATGTATAATGTACTGCATAGTAAAAGTTCACAGATTGGAAACTGATCCCAAGAGTTTAGGGTGGGCCCCACTGTGGGTTTCCCCTGTACACCTGAGGGCCAGTACAACCCTAACCCAGCCTCCTGTATAGAATGCAATGTGTCCCCCATGAACTCTGAGCCAATAAAGCAATATGTAGCAACACTGAATGAAGAACCTAATTAAAGTAAAAGCTGTTTAAGTGAGAAATGCATTTTCATTTTTTTTATTATGTATTATTTTTCCCCCAACCCTGGTCTTACACAAAGGGAAGATTTAAAACAAAAAAATATATAGGGAGATGACCTTGGAACCATCACCTGATGTTGGAGTATGTGGGTAGATGTTCATCTTAACAGCCACACACACTCCCCGATATGCTTAATATTTTCAATCTTCTTATATGTCACTTTATATCATGAACATGTAGGCTTAGGGAGAGTTGGGTTCTTTTTTCTAAATTGTTTTTTATATATACAATGTATATATACTTTATTCATTTATAATGCTTACTATATGCTAATCACTATTTCTTGATTCCTATATGTCAATTACGCATAAATAAAGTGCAAACATTCATCATTTAAAATCACAATGCATTATGGGTAAACTGATTTGCATATGCAAATTATGTTGACCGTAATGCATTATGATAAACTATATATATATATATATATATATATATATAGATATACACACACACACACACACACACACACACACACACACACACACACACTGCTTATATATATTCAAACATACATCTGCAGTATGGCGGTGTGGATAATGAAATGGTTATCATATATATAAATATATGTAGTAAATGCTATAGAGCAGTGGGTCACAAACTTCTTTGAATCCCGGCGCCCTAGAGTATCAGAATTTTTTTATTTTTTTTTACGGCACCCCTAGGCCAAAAGTTTCTTACTGAGAAATGTAGAAAGAAATATTACATTAAGTAAATTGTGTTTATATGTCATCCTCAGGTTCCAATGTGTGGTGAGGGACAAGATTTGCTTCTGTTTGTCCACATATTTTATGATTGACAGCCACCAGCACTGGTTTTGCCTATTACATTGACCATAAATAATTTTAATTGGTCATGGACCATTAATCCAAGGCACCACTGAAAGTGTCCCAAGGCACCCCAGTGTGCCACGGCACACAGTTTGAGAACCACTGCTATATAGTATAGTAGAAAATACACCATAGTCATGTGCAGTATAATGTAACATATGTATAATGTACTGCATAGTAAAAGTTCACAGTTTGGAAACTGATCCCAAGAGTTTAGGGTGGGCCCCACTGTGGGTTTCCCCTGTACACCTGAGGGCCAGTACAACCCTAACCCAGCCTCCTGTATAGAATGCAATGTGTCCCCCATGGACTCTGAGCCAATAAAGCAATATGTAGCAACATTCATTCAGAAGAACCTAATAAAAGTAAAAGCTGTTTAAGTGAGAAATGCATTTTCATTTTTTTATGATGTATAATTTTTTCCCCAACCCCGGTCTTACACAAAGGGAAGATTTAAAACAAAAAAAAATGTAGGGAGATGACCTTGGAACCATCACCTGATGTTGGAGTATGATGGTAGATGTTCATCTTAACAGCCACACACACTCCCCAATATGCTAAATGTTTTCAATCTTCTTATATGTCACTTTATATCATGAACATGTAGGCTTAGGGAGAGTTGGGTTCTTTTTTCTAAATTGTTTTTTATATATACAATGTATATATACTTTATTCATTTATAATGCTTACTATATGCTAATCACTATTTCTTGATTCCTATATGTCAATTACGCATAAATAAAGTGCAAACATTCATCATTTAAAATCACAATGCATTATGGGTAAACTGATTTGCATATGCAAATTATGTTGACCGTAATGCATTATGATAAACTATATATATATATATATATATATATATATAGATATATACACACACACACACACACACACACACACACACACACACACACACTGCTTATATATATTCAAACATACATCTGCAGTATGGCGGTGTGGATAATGAAATGGTTATCATATATATAAATATATGTAGTAAATGCTATAGAGCAGTGGGTCACAAACTTCTTTGAATCCCGGCGCCCTAGAGTATCAGAATTTTTTTATTTTTTTTTACGGCACCCCTAGGCCAAAAGTTTCTTACTGAGAAATGTAGAAAGAAATATTACATTAAGTAAATTGTGTTTATATGTCATCCTCAGGTTCCAATGTGTGGTGAGGGACAAGATTTGCTTCTGTTTGTCCACATATTTTATGATTGACAGCCACCAGCACTGGTTTTGCCTATTACATTGACCATAAATAATTTTAATTGGTCATGGACCATTAATCCAAGGCACCACTGAAAGTGTCCCAAGGCACCCCAGTGTGCCACGGCACACAGTTTGAGAACCACTGCTATATAGTATAGTAGAAAATACACCATAGTCATGTGCAGTATAATGTAACATATGTATAATGTACTGCATAGTAAAAGTTCACAGTTTGGAAACTGATCCCAAGAGTTTAGGGTGGGCCCCACTGTGGGTTTCCCCTGTACACCTGAGGGCCAGTACAACCCTAACCCAGCCTCCTGTATAGAATGCAATGTGTCCCCCATGGACTCTGAGCCAATAAAGCAATATGTAGCAACATTCATTCAGAAGAACCTAATAAAAGTAAAAGCTGTTTAAGTGAGAAATGCATTTTCATTTTTTTATGATGTATAATTTTTTCCCCAACCCCGGTCTTACACAAAGGGAAGATTTAAAACAAAAAAAAATGTAGGGAGATGACCTTGGAACCATCACCTGATGTTGGAGTATGATGGTAGATGTTCATCTTAACAGCCACACACACTCCCTAATATGCTAAATGTTTTCAATCTTCTTATATGTCACTTTATATCATGAACATGTAGGCTTAGGGAGAGTTGGGTTCTTTTTTCTAAATTGTTTTTTATATATACAATGTATATATACTTTATTCATTTATAATGCTTACTATATGCTAATCACTATTTCTTGATTCCTATATGTCAATTACGCATAAATAAAGTGCAAACATTCATCATTTAAAATCACAATGCATTATGGGTAAACTGATTTGCATATGCAAATTATGTTGACCGTAATGCATTATGATAAACTATATATATATATATATATATATATATATATACACACACACACACACTGCTTATATATATTCAAACATACATCTACAGCAGGGGTGTCAAACTCAAATTCATCGGGGGCCACATCAGCAGTTTGGTCCCCATCAAAGGGCCGGTTGTATCTGTAGGTCTATCCAAAATTTACCGCTCCACCTGCCTTATATGTGCCCAGCCATCTGCCCCCTTTTAAAGTGCCCAGCCATGTGCCCCCTTTTATAGTGCCCAGCCATGTGCCCCCTTTTATAGTGCACAGGTCCCCATTTTACACATTGCGGCAGGCACAGGTCCCCATTTTACACATTGCGGCAGGCACAGGTCCCCATTTTACACATAGCGGCAGGTACAGGTCCCCATTTTACACATTGTGGCAGGCACAGGTCCCCATTTTACACATAGCGGCAGGTACAGGTCCCCATTTTACACATTGTGGCAGCACAGGTCCCCATTTTACACATTGTGGCAGGCACAGGTCCCCATTTTACACATTGTGGCAGGCACAGGTCCCCATTTTACACATTGCGGCAGGCACAGGTCCCCATTTTACACATAGCGGCAGGCACAGGTCCCCATTTTACACATAGCGGCAGGTACAGGTCCCCATTTTACACATTGTGGCAGGCACAGGTCCCCATTTTACACATAGCGGCAGGTACAGGTCCCCATTTTACACATTGTGGCAGGCACAGGTCCCCATTTTACACATAGCGGCAGGTACAGGTCCCCATTTTACACATTGTGGCAGGCACAGGTCCCCATTTTACACATTGTGGCAGGCACAGGTCCCCATTTTACACATAGCGGCAGGTACAGGTCCCCATTTTACACATTGTGGCAGGCACAGGTCCCCATTTTACACATTGTGGCAGGCACAGGTCCCCATTTTACACATAGCGGCAGGTACAGGTCCCCATTTTACACATTGTGGCAGGCACAGGTCCCCATTTTACACATAGCGGCAGGTACAGGTCCCCATTTTACACATTGTGGCAGGCACAGGTCCCCATTTTACACATAGCGGCAGGTACAGGTCCCCATTTTACACATTGTGGCAGGCACAGGTCCCCATTTTACACATTGTGGCAGGCACAGGTCCCCATTTTACACATAGCGGCAGGTACAGGTCCCCATTTTACACATTGTGGCAGGCACAGGTCCCCATTTTACACATTGTGGCAGGCACAGGTCCCCATTTTACACATTGCGGCAGGTGGTGGAAGGAGGGAGAGAGAGAGAAAGAGAGGAAGGGAGAGGGGCTGACTTACATTTGAAGCGGTTCTCGCCGCTCTTCAGCCGCCTCTCCCTCCTCGTCTGCGCGGCTCCCTTCTCCCTCCTCCGACGGGGTTTCGTTGAATGACGCGTTTGCGCCGTGACGTCACGACGCAATCGCGTCATTCCGCGAAACCCCGCCCCCCCCCAAGCTGGGCACTCGGGAGAAGGGGGTTTCATGGCGGCGGCACCGCGGGCCATCAGACGAGGTCTGGCGGGCCGGATTTGGCCCGCGGGCCTTGTCTTTGACACCCCTGATCTACAGTATGGCGGTGTGGATAATGAAATGGTTATCATTACTGCCTCACAGCACTGATTCCCACCATGGTCCTAACTGTGTGGAGTTTGTATATTCTCCTCATGTTCCCCTTTATAGTATATAATGTAATGAGCCTCCCCAGTGTTGGACTGGGGAATGAAAGGCCCACCGGCGGAATGCAGTGGCAGTTGGCCCATGCTTAAGTGGGTGGCTAGCATTTACAGTACAGATGGTGTAATGGTTAGCGTTGCTGCCTTACATCCCTGAGACACTAAGGTCATAGGTTCAATTCCCACCATGGACCTGAGTGTGTGGAATTTGTACAAACTACACTTGCATGGGTATTCCAGGTTCCTGGTAGGTTAATTGTTTCCCAACAAAAACGTAGCACCTAGTGTATACATGGGCAGACTAGATGAGCCGCCAAGTGGTTCTTATCTGCCGTCACCATTAGAGAGCACATGTTATGATACCCTTGATAAATATATGTAGTAAATGCTATAGAGCAGTGGGTCACAAACTTCTTTGAATCCCGGCGCCCTAGAGTATCAGAATTTTTTTTTATTTTTTTTTACGGCACCCCTAGTCCAAAAGTTTCTTACTGAGAAATGTAGAAAGAAATATTACATTAAGTAAATTGTGTTTATATGTCATCCTCAGGTTCCAATGTGTGGTGAGGGACAAGATTTGCTTCTGTTTGTCCACATATTTTATGATTGACAGCCACCAGCACTGGTTTTGCCTATTACATTGACCATAAATAATTTTAATTGGTCATGGACCATTAATCCAAGGCACCACTGAAAGTGTCCCAAGGCACCCCAGGGTGCCACGGCACACAGTTTGAGAACCACTGCTATATAGTATAGTAGAAAATACACCATAGTCATGTGCAGTATAATGTAACATATGTATAATGTACTGCATAGTAAAAGTTCACAGATTGGAAACTGATCCCAAGAGTTTAGGGTGGGCCCCACTGTGGGTTTCCCCTGTACACCTGAGGGCCAGTACAACCCTAACCCAGCCTCCTGTATAGAATGCAATGTGTCCCCCATGAACTCTGAGCCAATAAAGCAATATGTAGCAACACTGAATGAAGAACCTAATTAAAGTAAAAGCTGTTTAAGTGAGAAATGCATTTTCATTTTTTTTATTATGTATTATTTTTCCCCCAACCCTGGTCTTACACAAAGGGAAGATTTAAAACAAAAAAAAATGTAGGGAGATGACCTTGGAACCATCACCTGATGTTGGAGTATGTGGGTAGATGTTCATCTTAACAGCCACACACACTCCCCGATATGCTTAATATTTTCAATCTTCTTATATGTCACTTTATATCATGAACATGTAGGCTTAGGGAGAGTTGGGTTCTTTTTTCTAAATTGTTTTTTATATATACAATGTATATATACTTTATTCATTTATAATGCTTACTATATGCTAATCACTATTTCTTGATTCCTATATGTCAATTACGCATAAATAAAGTGCAAACATTCATCATTTAAAATCACAATGCATTATGGGTAAACTGATTTGCATATGCAAATTATGTTGACCGTAATGCATTATGATAAACTATATATATATATATATATATATATATATAGATATACACACACACACACACACACACACACACACACACACACACACACTGCTTATATATATTCAAACATACATCTGCAGTATGGCGGTGTGGATAATGAAATGGTTATCATATATATAAATATATGTAGTAAATGCTATAGAGCAGTGGGTCACAAACTTCTTTGAATCCCGGCGCCCTAGAGTATCAGAATTTTTTTATTTTTTTTTACGGCACCCCTAGGCCAAAAGTTTCTTACTGAGAAATGTAGAAAGAAATATTACATTAAGTAAATTGTGTTTATATGTCATCCTCAGGTTCCAATGTGTGGTGAGGGACAAGATTTGCTTCTGTTTGTCCACATATTTTATGATTGACAGCCACCAGCACTGGTTTTGCCTATTACATTGACCATAAATAATTTTAATTGGTCATGGACCATTAATCCAAGGCACCACTGAAAGTGTCCCAAGGCACCCCAGTGTGCCACGGCACACAGTTTGAGAACCACTGCTATATAGTATAGTAGAAAATACACCATAGTCATGTGCAGTATAATGTAACATATGTATAATGTACTGCATAGTAAAAGTTCACAGTTTGGAAACTGATCCCAAGAGTTTAGGGTGGGCCCCACTGTGGGTTTCCCCTGTACACCTGAGGGCCAGTACAACCCTAACCCAGCCTCCTGTATAGAATGCAATGTGTCCCCCATGGACTCTGAGCCAATAAAGCAATATGTAGCAACATTCATTCAGAAGAACCTAATAAAAGTAAAAGCTGTTTAAGTGAGAAATGCATTTTCATTTTTTTATGATGTATAATTTTTTCCCCAACCCCGGTCTTACACAAAGGGAAGATTTAAAACAAAAAAAAAATGTAGGGAGATGACCTTGGAACCATCACCTGATGTTGGAGTATGATGGTAGATGTTCATCTTAACAGCCACACACACTCCCCAATATGCTAAATGTTTTCAATCTTCTTATATGTCACTTTATATCATGAACATGTAGGCTTAGGGAGAGTTGGGTTCTTTTTTCTAAATTGTTTTTTATATATACAATGTATATATACTTTATTCATTTATAATGCTTACTATATGCTAATCACTATTTCTTGATTCCTATATGTCAATTACGCATAAATAAAGTGCAAACATTCATCATTTAAAATCACAATGCATTATGGGTAAACTGATTTGCATATGCAAATTATGTTGACCGTAATGCATTATGATAAACTATATATATATATATATATATATATATAGATATATACACACACACACACACACACACACACACACACACACACACACTGCTTATATATATTCAAACATACATCTGCAGTATGGCGGTGTGGATAATGAAATGGTTATCATATATATAAATATATGTAGTAAATGCTATAGAGCAGTGGGTCACAAACTTCTTTGAATCCCGGCGCCCTAGAGTATCAGAATTTTTTTATTTTTTTTTACGGCCAAAAGTTTCTTACTGAGAAATGTAGAAAGAAATATTACATTAAGTAAATTGTGTTTATATGTCATCCTCAGGTTCCAATGTGTGGTGAGGGACAAGATTTGCTTCTGTTTGTCCACATATTTTATGATTGACAGCCACCAGCACTGGTTTTGCCTATTACATTGACCATAAATAATTTTAATTGGTCATGGACCATTAATCCAAGGCACCACTGAAAGTGTCCCAAGGCACCCCAGTGTGCCACGGCACACAGTTTGAGAACCACTGCTATATAGTATAGTAGAAAATACACCATAGTCATGTGCAGTATAATGTAACATATGTATAATGTACTGCATAGTAAAAGTTCACAGTTTGGAAACTGATCCCAAGAGTTTGGGTGGGCCCCACTGTGGGTTTCCCCTGTACACCTGAGGGCCAGTACAACCCTAACCCAGCCTCCTGTATAGAATGCAATGTGTCCCCCATGGACTCTGAGCCAATAAAGCAATATGTAGCAACATTCATTCAGAAGAACCTAATAAAAGTAAAAGCTGTTTAAGTGAGAAATGCATTTTCATTTTTTTATGATGTATAATTTTTTCCCCAACCCCGGTCTTACACAAAGGGAAGATTTAAAACAAAAAAAAATGTAGGGAGATGACCTTGGAACCATCACCTGATGTTGGAGTATGATGGTAGATGTTCATCTTAACAGCCACACACACTCCCCAATATGCTAAATGTTTTCAATCTTCTTATATGTCACTTTATATCATGAACATGTAGGCTTAGGGAGAGTTGGGTTCTTTTTTCTAAATTGTTTTTTATATATACAATGTATATATACTTTATTCATTTATAATGCTTACTATATGCTAATCACTATTTCTTGATTCCTATATGTCAATTACGCATAAATAAAGTGCAAACATTCATCATTTAAAATCACAATGCATTATGGGTAAACTGATTTGCATATGCAAATTATGTTGACCGTAATGCATTATGATAAACTATATATATATATATATATATATATATATATAGATATATACACACACACACACACACACACACACACACACACACACACACACACACACTGCTTATATATATTCAAACATACATCTGCAGTATGGCGGTGTGGATAATGAAATGGTTATCATATATATAAATATATGTAGTAAATGCTATAGAGCAGTGGGTCACAAACTTCTTTGAATCCCGGCGCCCTAGAGTATCAGAATTTTTTTATTTTTTTTTACGGCACCCCTAGGCCAAAAGTTTCTTACTGAGAAATGTAGAAAGAAATATTACATTAAGTAAATTGTGTTTATATGTCATCCTCAGGTTCCAATGTGTGGTGAGGGACAAGATTTGCTTCTGTTTGTCCACATATTTTATGATTGACAGCCACCAGCACTTGTTTTGCCTATTACATTGACCATAAATAATTTTAATTGGTCATGGACCATTAATCCAAGGCACCACTGAAAGTGTCCCAAGGCACCCCAGTGTGCCACGGCACACAGTTTGAGAACCACTGCTATATAGTATAGTAGAAAATACACCATAGTCATGTGCAGTATAATGTAACATATGTATAATGTACTGCATAGTAAAAGTTCACAGTTTGGAAACTGATCCCAAGAGTTTAGGGTGGGCCCCACTGTGGGTTTCCCCTGTACACCTGAGGGCCAGTACAACCCTAACCCAGCCTCCTGTATAGAATGCAATGTGTCCCCCATGGACTCTGAGCCAATAAAGCAATATGTAGCAACATTCATTCAGAAGAACCTAATAAAAGTAAAAGCTGTTTAAGTGAGAAATGCATTTTCATTTTTTTATGATGTATAATTTTTTCCCCAACCCCGGTCTTACACAAAGGGAAGATTTAAAACAAAAAAAAATGTAGGGAGATGACCTTGGAACCATCACCTGATGTTGGAGTATGATGGTAGATGTTCATCTTAACAGCCACACACACTCCCCAATATGCTAAATGTTTTCAATCTTCTTATATGTCACTTTATATCATGAACATGTAGGCTTAGGGAGAGTTGGGTTCTTTTTTCTAAATTGTTTTTTATATATACAATGTATATATACTTTATTCATTTATAATGCTTACTATATGCTAATCACTATTTCTTGATTCCTATATGTCAATTACGCATAAATAAAGTGCAAACATTCATCATTTAAAATCACAATGCATTATGGGTAAACTGATTTGCATATGCAAATTATGTTGACCGTAATGCATTATGATAAACTATATATATATATATATATATATATACACACACACACACACTGCTTATATATATTCAAACATACATCTACAGCAGGGGTGTCAAACTCAAATTCATCGGGGGCCACATCAGCAGTTTGGTCCCCATCAAAGGGCCGGTTGTATCTGTAGGTCTATCCAAAATTTACCGCTCCACCTGCCTTATATGTGCCCAGCCATCTGCCCCCTTTTAAAGTGCCCAGCCATGTGCCCCCTTTTATAGTGCCCAGCCATGTGCCCCCTTTTATAGTGCACAGGTCCCCATTTTACACATTGCGGCAGGCACAGGTCCCCATTTTACACATTGCGGCAGGCACAGGTCCCCATTTTACACATAGCGGCAGGTACAGGTCCCCATTTTACACATTGTGGCAGGCACAGGTCCCCATTTTACACATAGCGGCAGGTACAGGTCCCCATTTTACACATTGTGGCAGCACAGGTCCCCATTTTACACATTGTGGCAGGCACAGGTCCCCATTTTACACATAGCGGCAGGTACAGGTCCCCATTTTACACATTGTGGCAGGCACAGGTCCCCATTTTACACATTGCGGCAGGCACAGGTCCCCATTTTACACATAGCGGCAGGTACAGGTCCCCATTTTACACATTGTGGCAGGCACAGGTCCCCATTTTACACATAGCGGCAGGTACAGGTCCCCATTTTACACATTGTGGCAGGCACAGGTCCCCATTTTACACATTGTGGCAGGCACAGGTCCCCATTTTACACATAGCGGCAGGTACAGGTCCCCATTTTACACATTGTGGCAGGCACAGGTCCCCATTTTACACATTGTGGCAGGCACAGGTCCCCATTTTACACATAGCGGCAGGTACAGGTCCCCATTTTACACATTGTGGCAGGCACAGGTCCCCATTTTACACATTGTGGCAGGCACAGGTCCCCATTTTACACATAGCGGCAGGTACAGGTCCCCATTTTACACATTGTGGCAGGCACAGGTCCCCATTTTACACATAGCGGCAGGTACAGGTCCCCATTTTACACATTGTGGCAGGCACAGGTCCCCATTTTACACATAGCGGCAGGTACAGGTCCCCATTTTACTCATTGTGGCAGGCACAGGTCCCCATTTTACACATTGTGGCAGGCACAGGTCCCCATTTTACACATAGCGGCAGGTACAGGTCCCCATTTTACACATTGTGGCAGGCACAGGTCCCCATTTTACACATTGTGGCAGGCACAGGTCCCCATTTTACACATTGCGGCAGGTGGTGGAAGGAGGGAGAGAGAGAGAAAGAGAGGAAGGGAGAGGGGCTGACTTACATTTGAAGCGGTTCTCGCCGCTCTTCAGCCGCCTCTCCCTCCTCGTCTGCGCGGCTCCCTTCTCCCTCCTCCGACGGGGTTTCGTTGAATGACGCGTTTGCGCCGTGACGTCACGACGCAATCGCGTCATTCCGCGAAACCCCGCCCCCCCCCAAGCTGGGCACTCGGGAGAAGGGGGTTTCATGGCGGCGGCACCGCGGGCCATCAGACGAGGTCTGGCGGGCCGGATTTGGCCCGCGGGCCTTGTCTTTGACACCCCTGATCTACAGTATGGCGGTGTGGATAATGAAATGGTTATCATTACTGCCTCACAGCACTGATTCCCACCATGGTCCTAACTGTGTGGAGTTTGTATATTCTCCTCATGTTCCCCTTTATAGTATATAATGTAATGAGCCTCCCCAGTGTTGGACTGGGGAATGAAAGGCCCACCGGCGGAATGCAGTGGCAGATGGCCCATGCTTAAGTGGGTGGCTAGCATTTACAGTACAGATGGTGTAATGGTTAGCGTTGCTGCCTTACATCCCTGAGACACTATGGTCATAGGTTCAATTCCCACCATGGACCTGAGTGTGTGGAATTTGTACAAACTACACTTGCATGGGTATTCCAGGTTCCTGGTAGGTTAATTGTTTCCCAACAAAAACGTAGCACCTAGTGTATACATGGGCAGACTAGATGAGCCGCCAAGTGGTTCTTATCTGCCGTCACCATTAGAGAGCACATGTTATGATACCCTTGATAAATATATGTAGTAAATGCTATAGAGCAGTGGGTCACAAACTTCTTTGAATCCCGGCGCCCTAGAGTATCAGAATTTTTTTATTTTTTTTTACGGCACCCCTAGGCCAAAAGTTTCTTACTGAGAAATGTAGAAAGAAATATTACATTAAGTAAATTGTGTTTATATGTCATCCTCAGGTTCCAATGTGTGGTGAGGGACAAGATTTGCTTCTGTTTGTCCACATATTTTATGATTGACAGCCACCAGCACTGGTTTTGCCTATTACATTGACCATAAATAATTTTAATTGGTCATGGACCATTAATCCAAGGCACCACTGAAAGTGTCCCAAGGCACCCCAGTGTGCCACGGCACACAGTTTGAGAACCACTGCTATATAGTATAGTAGAAAATACACCATAGTCATGTGCAGTATAATGTAACATATGTATAATGTACTGCATAGTAAAAGTTCACAGTTTGGAAACTGATCCCAAGAGTTTAGGGTGGGCCCCACTGTGGGTTTCCCCTGTACACCTGAGGGCCAGTACAACCCTAACCCAGCCTCCTGTATAGAATGCAATGTGTCCCCCATGGACTCTGAGCCAATAAAGCAATATGTAGCAACATTCATTCAGAAGAACCTAATAAAAGTAAAAGCTGTTTAAGTGAGAAATGCATTTTCATTTTTTTATGATGTATAATTTTTTCCCCAACCCCGGTCTTACACAAAGGGAAGATTTAAAACAAAAAAAAATGTAGGGAGATGACCTTGGAACCATCACCTGATGTTGGAGTATGATGGTAGATGTTCATCTTAACAGCCACACACACTCCCCAATATGCTAAATGTTTTCAATCTTCTTATATGTCACTTTATATCATGAACATGTAGGCTTAGGGAGAGTTGGGTTCTTTTTTCTAAATTGTTTTTTATATATACAATGTATATATACTTTATTCATTTATAATGCTTACTATATGCTAATCACTATTTCTTGATTCCTATATGTCAATTACGCATAAATAAAGTGCAAACATTCATCATTTAAAATCACAATGCATTATGGGTAAACTGATTTGCATATGCAAATTATGTTGACCGTAATGCATTATGATAAACTATATATATATATATATATATATATACACACACACACACACTGCTTATATATATTCAAACATACATCTACAGCAGGGGTGTCAAACTCAAATTCATCGGGGGCCACATCAGCAGTTTGGTCCCCATCAAAGGGCCGGTTGTATCTGTAGGTCTATCCAAAATTTACCGCTCCACCTGCCTTATATGTGCCCAGCCATCTGCCCCCTTTTAAAGTGCCCAGCCATGTGCCCCCTTTTATAGTGCCCAGCCATGTGCCCCCTTTTATAGTGCACAGGTCCCCATTTTACACATTGCGGCAGGCACAGGTCCCCATTTTACACATTGCGGCAGGCACAGGTCCCCATTTTACACATAGCGGCAGGTACAGGTCCCCATTTTACACATTGTGGCAGGCACAGGTCCCCATTTTACACATAGCGGCAGGTACAGGTCCCCATTTTACACATTGTGGCAGCACAGGTCCCCATTTTACACATTGTGGCAGGCACAGGTCCCCATTTTACACATAGCGGCAGGTACAGGTCCCCATTTTACACATTGTGGCAGGCACAGGTCCCCATTTTACACATTGCGGCAGGCACAGGTCCCCATTTTACACATAGCGGCAGGTACAGGTCCCCATTTTACACATTGTGGCAGGCACAGGTCCCCATTTTACACATAGCGGCAGGTACAGGTCCCCATTTTACACATTGTGGCAGGCACAGGTCCCCATTTTACACATTGTGGCAGGCACAGGTCCCCATTTTACACATAGCGGCAGGTACAGGTCCCCATTTTACACATTGTGGCAGGCACAGGTCCCCATTTTACACATTGTGGCAGGCACAGGTCCCCATTTTACACATAGCGGCAGGTACAGGTCCCCATTTTACACATTGTGGCAGGCACAGGTCCCCATTTTACACATTGTGGCAGGCACAGGTCCCCATTTTACACATAGCGGCAGGTACAGGTCCCCATTTTACACATTGTGGCAGGCACAGGTCCCCATTTTACACATAGCGGCAGGTACAGGTCCCCATTTTACACATTGTGGCAGGCACAGGTCCCCATTTTACACATAGCGGCAGGTACAGGTCCCCATTTTACACATTGTGGCAGGCACAGGTCCCCATTTTACACATTGTGGCAGGCACAGGTCCCCATTTTACACATAGCGGCAGGTACAGGTCCCCATTTTACACATTGTGGCAGGCACAGGTCCCCATTTTACACATTGTGGCAGGCACAGGTCCCCATTTTACACATTGCGGCAGGTGGTGGAAGGAGGGAGAGAGAGAGAAAGAGAGGAAGGGAGAGGGGCTGACTTACATTTGAAGCGGTTCTCGCCGCTCTTCAGCCGCCTCTCCCTCCTCGTCTGCGCGGCTCCCTTCTCCCTCCTCCGACGGGGTTTCGTTGAATGACGCGTTTGCGCCGTGACGTCACGACGCAATCGCGTCATTCCGCGAAACCCCGCCCCCCCCCAAGCTGGGCACTCGGGAGAAGGGGGTTTCATGGCGGCGGCACCGCGGGCCATCAGACGAGGTCTGGCGGGCCGGATTTGGCCCGCGGGCCTTGTCTTTGACACCCCTGATCTACAGTATGGCGGTGTGGATAATGAAATGGTTATCATTACTGCCTCACAGCACTGATTCCCACCATGGTCCTAACTGTGTGGAGTTTGTATATTCTCCTCATGTTCCCCTTTATAGTATATAATGTAATGAGCCTCCCCAGTGTTGGACTGGGGAATGAAAGGCCCACCGGCGGAATGCAGTGGCAGTTGGCCCATGCTTAAGTGGGTGGCTAGCATTTACAGTACAGATGGTGTAATGGTTAGCGTTGCTGCCTTACATCCCTGAGACACTAAGGTCATAGGTTCAATTCCCACCATGGACCTGAGTGTGTGGAATTTGTACAAACTACACTTGCATGGGTATTCCAGGTTCCTGGTAGGTTAATTGTTTCCCAACAAAAACGTAGCACCTAGTGTATACATGGGCAGACTAGATGAGCCGCCAAGTGGTTCTTATCTGCCGTCACCATTAGAGAGCACATGTTATGATACCCTTGATAAATATATGTAGTAAATGCTATAGAGCAGTGGGTCACAAACTTCTTTGAATCCCGGCGCCCTAGAGTATCAGAATTTTTTTATTTTTTTTTACGGCACCCCTAGGCCAAAAGTTTCTTACTGAGAAATGTAGAAAGAAATATTACATTAAGTAAATTGTGTTTATATGTCATCCTCAGGTTCCAATGTGTGGTGAGGGACAAGATTTGCTTCTGTTTGTCCACATATTTTATGATTGACAGCCACCAGCACTGGTTTTGCCTATTACATTGACCATAAATAATTTTAATTGGTCATGGACCATTAATCCAAGGCACCACTGAAAGTGTCCCAAGGCACCCCAGGGTGCCACGGCACACAGTTTGAGAACCACTGCTATATAGTATAGTAGAAAATACACCATAGTCATGTGCAGTATAATGTAACATATGTATAATGTACTGCATAGTAAAAGTTCACAGATTGGAAACTGATCCCAAGAGTTTAGGGTGGGCCCCACTGTGGGTTTCCCCTGTACACCTGAGGGCCAGTACAACCCTAACCCAGCCTCCTGTATAGAATGCAATGTGTCCCCCATGGACTCTGAGCCAATAAAGCAATATGTAGCAACACTGAATGAAGAACCTAATTAAAGTAAAAGCTGTTTAAGTGAGAAATGCATTTTCATTTTTTTTATTATGTATTATTTTTCCCCCAACCCTGGTCTTACACAAAGGGAAGATTTAAAACAAAAAAAAATGTAGGGAGATGACCTTGGAACCATCACCTGATGTTGGAGTATGTGGGTAGATGTTCATCTTAACAGCCACACACACTCCCCGATATGCTTAATATTTTCAATCTTCTTATATGTCACTTTATATCATGAACATGTAGGCTTAGGGAGAGTTGGGTTCTTTTTTCTAAATTGTTTTTTATATATACAATGTATATATACTTTATTCATTTATAATGCTTACTATATGCTAATCACTATTTCTTGATTCCTATATGTCAATTACGCATAAATAAAGTGCAAACATTCATCATTTAAAATCACAATGCATTATGGGTAAACTGATTTGCATATGCAAATTATGTTGACCGTAATGCATTATGATAAACTATATATATATATATATATATATATATAGATAGATATATACACACACACACACACACACACACACACACACACACACACACACACACACACTGCTTATATATATTCAAACATACATCTGCAGTATGGCGGTGTGGATAATGAAATGGTTATCATATATATAAATATATGTAGTAAATGCTATAGAGCAGTGGGTCACAAACTTCTTTGAATCCCGGCGCCCTAGAGTATCAGAATTTTTTTATTTTTTTTTACGGCACCCCTAGGCCAAAAGTTTCTTACTGAGAAATGTAGAAAGAAATATTACATTAAGTAAATTGTGTTTATATGTCATCCTCAGGTTCCAATGTGTGGTGAGGGACAAGATTTGCTTCTGTTTGTCCACATATTTTATGATTGACAGCCACCAGCACTGGTTTTGCCTATTACATTGACCATAAATAATTTTAATTGGTCATGGACCATTAATCCAAGGCACCACTGAAAGTGTCCCAAGGCACCCCAGTGTGCCACGGCACACAGTTTGAGAACCACTGCTATATAGTATAGTAGAAAATACACCATAGTCATGTGCAGTATAATGTAACATATGTATAATGTACTGCATAGTAAAAGTTCACAGTTTGGAAACTGATCCCAAGAGTTTAGGGTGGGCCCCACTGTGGGTTTCCCCTGTACACCTGAGGGCCAGTACAACCCTAACCCAGCCTCCTGTATAGAATGCAATGTGTCCCCCATGGACTCTGAGCCAATAAAGCAATATGTAGCAACATTCATTCAGAAGAACCTAATAAAAGTAAAAGCTGTTTAAGTGAGAAATGCATTTTCATTTTTTTATGATGTATAATTTTTTCCCCAACCCCGGTCTTACACAAAGGGAAGATTTAAAACAAAAAAAAATGTAGGGAGATGACCTTGGAACCATCACCTGATGTTGGAGTATGATGGTAGATGTTCATCTTAACAGCCACACACACTCCCCAATATGCTAAATGTTTTCAATCTTCTTATATGTCACTTTATATCATGAACATGTAGGCTTAGGGAGAGTTGGGTTCTTTTTTCTAAATTGTTTTTTATATATACAATGTATATATACTTTATTCATTTATAATGCTTACTATATGCTAATCACTATTTCTTGATTCCTATATGTCAATTACGCATAAATAAAGTGCAAACATTCATCATTTAAAATCACAATGCATTATGGGTAAACTGATTTGCATATGCAAATTATGTTGACCGTAATGCATTATGATAAACTATATATATATATATATATATATACACACACACACACACACACACACACACACACTGCTTATATATATTCAAACATACATCTACAGTATGGCGATGTGGATAATGAAATGGTTATCATTACTGCCTCACAGCACTGATTCCCACCATGGTCCTAACTGTGTGGAGTTTGTATATTCTCCTCATGTTCCCCTTTATAGTATATAATGTAATGAGCCTCCCCAGTGTTGGACTGGGGAATGAAAGGCCCACCAGCGGAATGCAGTGGCAGTTGGCCCATGCTTAAGTGGGTGGCTAGCATTCACAGTACAGATGGTGTAATGGTTAGCGTTGCTGCCCTACATCCCTGAGACACTAAGGTCATAGGTTCAATTCCCACCATGGACCTGAGTGTGTGGAATTTGTACATACTACACTTGCATGGGTATTCCAGGTTCCTGGTAGGTTAATTGTTTCCCAACAAAAACGTAGCACCTAGTGTATACATGGGCAGACTAGATGAGCCGCCAAGTGGTTCTTATCTGCCGTCACCATTAGAGAGCACATGTTATGATACCCTTGATAAATATATGTAGTAAATGCTATAGAGCAGTGGGTCACAAACTTCTTTGAATCCCGGCGCCCTAGAGTATCAGAATTTTTTTATTTTTTTTTACGGCACCCCTAGGCCAAAAGTTTCTTACTGAGAAATGTAGAAAGAAATATTACATTAAGTAAATTGTGTTTATATGTCATCCTCAGGTTCCAATGTGTGGTGAGGGACAAGATTTGCTTCTGTTTGTCCACATATTTTATGATTGACAGCCACCAGCACTGGTTTTGCCTATTACATTGACCATAAATAATTTTAATTGGTCATGGACCATTAATCCAAGGCACCACTGAAAGTGTCCCAAGGCACCCCAGGGTGCCACGGCACACAGTTTGAGAACCACTGCTATATAGTATAGTAGAAAATACACCATAGTCATGTGCAGTATAATGTAACATATGTATAATGTACTGCATAGTAAAAGTTCACAGTTTGGAAACTGATCCCAAGAGTTTAGGGTGGGCCCCACTGTGGGTTTCCCCTGTACACCTGAGGGCCAGTACAACCCTAACCCAGCCTCCTGTATAGAATGCAATGTGTCCCCCATGGACTCTGAGCCAATAAAGCAATATGTAGCAACATTCATTCAGAAGAACCTAATAAAAGTAAAAGCTGTTTAAGTGAGAAATGCATTTTCATTTTTTTATGATGTATAATTTTTTCCCCAACCCCGGTCTTACACAAAGGGAAGATTTAAAACAAAAAAAAATGTAGGGAGATGACCTTGGAACCATCACCTGATGTTGGAGTATGATGGTAGATGTTCATCTTAACAGCCACACACACTCCCCAATATGCTAAATGTTTTCAATCTTCTTATATGTCACTTTATATCATGAACATGTAGGCTTAGGGAGAGTTGGGTTCTTTTTTCTAAATTGTTTTTTATATATACAATGTATATATACTTTATTCATTTATAATGCTTACTATATGCTAATCACTATTTCTTGATTCCTATATGTCAATTACGCATAAATAAAGTGCAAACATTCATCATTTAAAATCACAATGCATTATGGGTAAACTGATTTGCATATGCAAATTATGTTGACCGTAATGCATTATGATAAACTATATATATATATATATATATATATACACACACACACACACTGCTTATATATATTCAAACATACATCTACAGCAGGGGTGTCAAACTCAAATTCATCGGGGGCCACATCAGCAGTTTGGTCCCCATCAAAGGGCCGGTTGTATCTGTAGGTCTATCCAAAATTTACCGCTCCACCTGCCTTATATGTGCCCAGCCATCTGCCCCCTTTTAAAGTGCCCAGCCATGTGCCCCCTTTTATAGTGCCCAGCCATGTGCCCCCTTTTATAGTGCACAGGTCCCCATTTTACACATTGCGGCAGGCACAGGTCCCCATTTTACACATTGCGGCAGGCACAGGTCCCCATTTTACACATAGCGGCAGGTACAGGTCCCCATTTTACACATTGTGGCAGGCACAGGTCCCCATTTTACACATAGCGGCAGGTACAGGTCCCCATTTTACACATTGTGGCAGCACAGGTCCCCATTTTACACATTGTGGCAGGCACAGGTCCCCATTTTACACATAGCGGCAGGTACAGGTCCCCATTTTACACATTGTGGCAGGCACAGGTCCCCATTTTACACATTGCGGCAGGCACAGGTCCCCATTTTACACATAGCGGCAGGTACAGGTCCCCATTTTACACATTGTGGCAGGCACAGGTCCCCATTTTACACATAGCGGCAGGTACAGGTCCCCATTTTACACATTGTGGCAGGCACAGGTCCCCATTTTACACATTGTGGCAGGCACAGGTCCCCATTTTACACATAGCGGCAGGTACAGGTCCCCATTTTACACATTGTGGCAGGCACAGGTCCCCATTTTACACATTGTGGCAGGCACAGGTCCCCATTTTACACATAGCGGCAGGTACAGGTCCCCATTTTACACATTGTGGCAGGCACAGGTCCCCATTTTACACATTGTGGCAGGCACAGGTCCCCATTTTACACATAGCGGCAGGTACAGGTCCCCATTTTACACATTGTGGCAGGCACAGGTCCCCATTTTACACATAGCGGCAGGTACAGGTCCCCATTTTACACATTGTGGCAGGCACAGGTCCCCATTTTACACATAGCGGCAGGTACAGGTCCCCATTTTACTCATTGTGGCAGGCACAGGTCCCCATTTTACACATTGTGGCAGGCACAGGTCCCCATTTTACACATAGCGGCAGGTACAGGTCCCCATTTTACACATTGTGGCAGGCACAGGTCCCCATTTTACACATTGTGGCAGGCACAGGTCCCCATTTTACACATTGCGGCAGGTGGTGGAAGGAGGGAGAGAGAGAGAAAGAGAGGAAGGGAGAGGGGCTGACTTACATTTGAAGCGGTTCTCGCCGCTCTTCAGCCGCCTCTCCCTCCTCGTCTGCGCGGCTCCCTTCTCCCTCCTCCGACGGGGTTTCGTTGAATGACGCGTTTGCGCCGTGACGTCACGACGCAATCGCGTCATTCCGCGAAACCCCGCCCCCCCCCAAGCTGGGCACTCGGGAGAAGGGGGTTTCATGGCGGCGGCACCGCGGGCCATCAGACGAGGTCTGGCGGGCCGGATTTGGCCCGCGGGCCTTGTCTTTGACACCCCTGATCTACAGTATGGCGGTGTGGATAATGAAATGGTTATCATTACTGCCTCACAGCACTGATTCCCACCATGGTCCTAACTGTGTGGAGTTTGTATATTCTCCTCATGTTCCCCTTTATAGTATATAATGTAATGAGCCTCCCCAGTGTTGGACTGGGGAATGAAAGGCCCACCGGCGGAATGCAGTGGCAGATGGCCCATGCTTAAGTGGGTGGCTAGCATTTACAGTACAGATGGTGTAATGGTTAGCGTTGCTGCCTTACATCCCTGAGACACTATGGTCATAGGTTCAATTCCCACCATGGACCTGAGTGTGTGGAATTTGTACAAACTACACTTGCATGGGTATTCCAGGTTCCTGGTAGGTTAATTGTTTCCCAACAAAAACGTAGCACCTAGTGTATACATGGGCAGACTAGATGAGCCGCCAAGTGGTTCTTATCTGCCGTCACCATTAGAGAGCACATGTTATGATACCCTTGATAAATATATGTAGTAAATGCTATAGAGCAGTGGGTCACAAACTTCTTTGAATCCCGGCGCCCTAGAGTATCAGAATTTTTTTATTTTTTTTTACGGCACCCCTAGGCCAAAAGTTTCTTACTGAGAAATGTAGAAAGAAATATTACATTAAGTAAATTGTGTTTATATGTCATCCTCAGGTTCCAATGTGTGGTGAGGGACAAGATTTGCTTCTGTTTGTCCACATATTTTATGATTGACAGCCACCAGCACTGGTTTTGCCTATTACATTGACCATAAATAATTTTAATTGGTCATGGACCATTAATCCAAGGCACCACTGAAAGTGTCCCAAGGCACCCCAGTGTGCCACGGCACACAGTTTGAGAACCACTGCTATATAGTATAGTAGAAAATACACCATAGTCATGTGCAGTATAATGTAACATATGTATAATGTACTGCATAGTAAAAGTTCACAGTTTGGAAACTGATCCCAAGAGTTTAGGGTGGGCCCCACTGTGGGTTTCCCCTGTACACCTGAGGGCCAGTACAACCCTAACCCAGCCTCCTGTATAGAATGCAATGTGTCCCCCATGGACTCTGAGCCAATAAAGCAATATGTAGCAACATTCATTCAGAAGAACCTAATAAAAGTAAAAGCTGTTTAAGTGAGAAATGCATTTTCATTTTTTTATGATGTATAATTTTTTCCCCAACCCCGGTCTTACACAAAGGGAAGATTTAAAACAAAAAAAAATGTAGGGAGATGACCTTGGAACCATCACCTGATGTTGGAGTATGATGGTAGATGTTCATCTTAACAGCCACACACACTCCCCAATATGCTAAATGTTTTCAATCTTCTTATATGTCACTTTATATCATGAACATGTAGGCTTAGGGAGAGTTGGGTTCTTTTTTCTAAATTGTTTTTTATATATACAATGTATATATACTTTATTCATTTATAATGCTTACTATATGCTAATCACTATTTCTTGATTCCTATATGTCAATTACGCATAAATAAAGTGCAAACATTCATCATTTAAAATCACAATGCATTATGGGTAAACTGATTTGCATATGCAAATTATGTTGACCGTAATGCATTATGATAAACTATATATATATATATATATATATATATACACACACACACACACTGCTTATATATATTCAAACATACATCTACAGCAGGGGTGTCAAACTCAAATTCATCGGGGGCCACATCAGCAGTTTGGTCCCCATCAAAGGGCCGGTTGTATCTGTAGGTCTATCCAAAATTTACCGCTCCACCTGCCTTATATGTGCCCAGCCATCTGCCCCCTTTTAAAGTGCCCAGCCATGTGCCCCCTTTTATAGTGCCCAGCCATGTGCCCCCTTTTATAGTGCACAGGTCCCCATTTTACACATTGCGGCAGGCACAGGTCCCCATTTTACACATTGCGGCAGGCACAGGTCCCCATTTTACACATAGCGGCAGGTACAGGTCCCCATTTTACACATTGTGGCAGGCACAGGTCCCCATTTTACACATAGCGGCAGGTACAGGTCCCCATTTTACACATTGTGGCAGCACAGGTCCCCATTTTACACATTGTGGCAGGCACAGGTCCCCATTTTACACATAGCGGCAGGTACAGGTCCCCATTTTACACATTGTGGCAGGCACAGGTCCCCATTTTACACATTGCGGCAGGCACAGGTCCCCATTTTACACATAGCGGCAGGTACAGGTCCCCATTTTACACATTGTGGCAGGCACAGGTCCCCATTTTACACATAGCGGCAGGTACAGGTCCCCATTTTACACATTGTGGCAGGCACAGGTCCCCATTTTACACATTGTGGCAGGCACAGGTCCCCATTTTACACATAGCGGCAGGTACAGGTCCCCATTTTACACATTGTGGCAGGCACAGGTCCCCATTTTACACATTGTGGCAGGCACAGGTCCCCATTTTACACATAGCGGCAGGTACAGGTCCCCATTTTACACATTGTGGCAGGCACAGGTCCCCATTTTACACATTGTGGCAGGCACAGGTCCCCATTTTACACATAGCGGCAGGTACAGGTCCCCATTTTACACATTGTGGCAGGCACAGGTCCCCATTTTACACATAGCGGCAGGTACAGGTCCCCATTTTACACATTGTGGCAGGCACAGGTCCCC
This sequence comes from Pseudophryne corroboree, assembly GCF_028390025.1. Taxonomy (NCBI): domain Eukaryota; kingdom Metazoa; phylum Chordata; class Amphibia; order Anura; family Myobatrachidae; genus Pseudophryne; species Pseudophryne corroboree. The sequence continues at coordinate 193,190 of NW_026968356.1, forward strand.
ATTTTACACATAGCGGCAGGTACAGGTCCCCATTTTACACATTGTGGCAGGCACAGGTCCCCATTTTACACATTGTGGCAGGCACAGGTCCCCATTTTACACATAGCGGCAGGTACAGGTCCCCATTTTACACATTGTGGCAGGCACAGGTCCCCATTTTACACATTGTGGCAGGCACAGGTCCCCATTTTACACATTGCGGCAGGTGGTGGAAGGAGGGAGAGAGAGAGAAAGAGAGGAAGGGAGAGGGGCTGACTTACATTTGAAGCGGTTCTCGCCGCTCTTCAGCCGCCTCTCCCTCCTCGTCTGCGCGGCTCCCTTCTCCCTCCTCCGACGGGGTTTCGTTGAATGACGCGTTTGCGCCGTGACGTCACGACGCAATCGCGTCATTCCGCGAAACCCCGCCCCCCCCCAAGCTGGGCACTCGGGAGAAGGGGGTTTCATGGCGGCGGCACCGCGGGCCATCAGACGAGGTCTGGCGGGCCGGATTTGGCCCGCGGGCCTTGTCTTTGACACCCCTGATCTACAGTATGGCGGTGTGGATAATGAAATGGTTATCATTACTGCCTCACAGCACTGATTCCCACCATGGTCCTAACTGTGTGGAGTTTGTATATTCTCCTCATGTTCCCCTTTATAGTATATAATGTAATGAGCCTCCCCAGTGTTGGACTGGGGAATGAAAGGCCCACCGGCGGAATGCAGTGGCAGTTGGCCCATGCTTAAGTGGGTGGCTAGCATTTACAGTACAGATGGTGTAATGGTTAGCGTTGCTGCCTTACATCCCTGAGACACTAAGGTCATAGGTTCAATTCCCACCATGGACCTGAGTGTGTGGAATTTGTACAAACTACACTTGCATGGGTATTCCAGGTTCCTGGTAGGTTAATTGTTTCCCAACAAAAACGTAGCACCTAGTGTATACATGGGCAGACTAGATGAGCCGCCAAGTGGTTCTTATCTGCCGTCACCATTAGAGAGCACATGTTATGATACCCTTGATAAATATATGTAGTAAATGCTATAGAGCAGTGGGTCACAAACTTCTTTGAATCCCGGCGCCCTAGAGTATCAGAATTTTTTTATTTTTTTTTACGGCACCCCTAGGCCAAAAGTTTCTTACTGAGAAATGTAGAAAGAAATATTACATTAAGTAAATTGTGTTTATATGTCATCCTCAGGTTCCAATGTGTGGTGAGGGACAAGATTTGCTTCTGTTTGTCCACATATTTTATGATTGACAGCCACCAGCACTGGTTTTGCCTATTACATTGACCATAAATAATTTTAATTGGTCATGGACCATTAATCCAAGGCACCACTGAAAGTGTCCCAAGGCACCCCAGGGTGCCACGGCACACAGTTTGAGAACCACTGCTATATAGTATAGTAGAAAATACACCATAGTCATGTGCAGTATAATGTAACATATGTATAATGTACTGCATAGTAAAAGTTCACAGATTGGAAACTGATCCCAAGAGTTTAGGGTGGGCCCCACTGTGGGTTTCCCCTGTACACCTGAGGGCCAGTACAACCCTAACCCAGCCTCCTGTATAGAATGCAATGTGTCCCCCATGGACTCTGAGCCAATAAAGCAATATGTAGCAACACTGAATGAAGAACCTAATTAAAGTAAAAGCTGTTTAAGTGAGAAATGCATTTTCATTTTTTTTATTATGTATTATTTTTCCCCCAACCCTGGTCTTACACAAAGGGAAGATTTAAAACAAAAAAAAATGTAGGGAGATGACCTTGGAACCATCACCTGATGTTGGAGTATGTGGGTAGATGTTCATCTTAACAGCCACACACACTCCCCGATATGCTTAATATTTTCAATCTTCTTATATGTCACTTTATATCATGAACATGTAGGCTTAGGGAGAGTTGGGTTCTTTTTTCTAAATTGTTTTTTATATATACAATGTATATATACTTTATTCATTTATAATGCTTACTATATGCTAATCACTATTTCTTGATTCCTATATGTCAATTACGCATAAATAAAGTGCAAACATTCATCATTTAAAATCACAATGCATTATGGGTAAACTGATTTGCATATGCAAATTATGTTGACCGTAATGCATTATGATAAACTATATATATATATATATATATATATATAGATAGATATATACACACACACACACACACACACACACACACACACACACACACACACACACTGCTTATATATATTCAAACATACATCTGCAGTATGGCGGTGTGGATAATGAAATGGTTATCATATATATAAATATATGTAGTAAATGCTATAGAGCAGTGGGTCACAAACTTCTTTGAATCCCGGCGCCCTAGAGTATCAGAATTTTTTTATTTTTTTTTACGGCACCCCTAGGCCAAAAGTTTCTTACTGAGAAATGTAGAAAGAAATATTACATTAAGTAAATTGTGTTTATATGTCATCCTCAGGTTCCAATGTGTGGTGAGGGACAAGATTTGCTTCTGTTTGTCCACATATTTTATGATTGACAGCCACCAGCACTGGTTTTGCCTATTACATTGACCATAAATAATTTTAATTGGTCATGGACCATTAATCCAAGGCACCACTGAAAGTGTCCCAAGGCACCCCAGTGTGCCACGGCACACAGTTTGAGAACCACTGCTATATAGTATAGTAGAAAATACACCATAGTCATGTGCAGTATAATGTAACATATGTATAATGTACTGCATAGTAAAAGTTCACAGTTTGGAAACTGATCCCAAGAGTTTAGGGTGGGCCCCACTGTGGGTTTCCCCTGTACACCTGAGGGCCAGTACAACCCTAACCCAGCCTCCTGTATAGAATGCAATGTGTCCCCCATGGACTCTGAGCCAATAAAGCAATATGTAGCAACATTCATTCAGAAGAACCTAATAAAAGTAAAAGCTGTTTAAGTGAGAAATGCATTTTCATTTTTTTATGATGTATAATTTTTTCCCCAACCCCGGTCTTACACAAAGGGAAGATTTAAAACAAAAAAAAATGTAGGGAGATGACCTTGGAACCATCACCTGATGTTGGAGTATGATGGTAGATGTTCATCTTAACAGCCACACACACTCCCCAATATGCTAAATGTTTTCAATCTTCTTATATGTCACTTTATATCATGAACATGTAGGCTTAGGGAGAGTTGGGTTCTTTTTTCTAAATTGTTTTTTATATATACAATGTATATATACTTTATTCATTTATAATGCTTACTATATGCTAATCACTATTTCTTGATTCCTATATGTCAATTACGCATAAATAAAGTGCAAACATTCATCATTTAAAATCACAATGCATTATGGGTAAACTGATTTGCATATGCAAATTATGTTGACCGTAATGCATTATGATAAACTATATATATATATATATATATACACACACACACACACACACACACACACACACTGCTTATATATATTCAAACATACATCTACAGTATGGCGATGTGGATAATGAAATGGTTATCATTACTGCCTCACAGCACTGATTCCCACCATGGTCCTAACTGTGTGGAGTTTGTATATTCTCCTCATGTTCCCCTTTATAGTATATAATGTAATGAGCCTCCCCAGTGTTGGACTGGGGAATGAAAGGCCCACCAGCGGAATGCAGTGGCAGTTGGCCCATGCTTAAGTGGGTGGCTAGCATTCACAGTACAGATGGTGTAATGGTTAGCGTTGCTGCCCTACATCCCTGAGACACTAAGGTCATAGGTTCAATTCCCACCATGGACCTGAGTGTGTGGAATTTGTACATACTACACTTGCATGGGTATTCCAGGTTCCTGGTAGGTTAATTGTTTCCCAACAAAAACGTAGCACCTAGTGTATACATGGGCAGACTAGATGAGCCGCCAAGTGGTTCTTATCTGCCGTCACCATTAGAGAGCACATGTTATGATACCCTTGATAAATATATGTAGTAAATGCTATAGAGCAGTGGGTCACAAACTTCTTTGAATCCCGGCGCCCTAGAGTATCAGAATTTTTTTATTTTTTTTTACGGCACCCCTAGGCCAAAAGTTTCTTACTGAGAAATGTAGAAAGAAATATTACATTAAGTAAATTGTGTTTATATGTCATCCTCAGGTTCCAATGTGTGGTGAGGGACAAGATTTGCTTCTGTTTGTCCACATATTTTATGATTGACAGCCACCAGCACTGGTTTTGCCTATTACATTGACCATAAATAATTTTAATTGGTCATGGACCATTAATCCAAGGCACCACTGAAAGTGTCCCAAGGCACCCCAGGGTGCCACGGCACACAGTTTGAGAACCACTGCTATATAGTATAGTAGAAAATACACCATAGTCATGTGCAGTATAATGTAACATATGTATAATGTACTGCATAGTAAAAGTTCACAGTTTGGAAACTGATCCCAAGAGTTTAGGGTGGGCCCCACTGTGGGTTTCCCCTGTACACCTGAGGGCCAGTACAACCCTAACCCAGCCTCCTGTATAGAATGCAATGTGTCCCCCATGGACTCTGAGCCAATAAAGCAATATGTAGCAACATTCATTCAGAAGAACCTAATAAAAGTAAAAGCTGTTTAAGTGAGAAATGCATTTTCATTTTTTTATGATGTATAATTTTTTCCCCAACCCCGGTCTTACACAAAGGGAAGATTTAAAACAAAAAAAAATGTAGGGAGATGACCTTGGAACCATCACCTGATGTTGGAGTATGATGGTAGATGTTCATCTTAACAGCCACACACACTCCCCAATATGCTAAATGTTTTCAATCTTCTTATATGTCACTTTATATCATGAACATGTAGGCTTAGGGAGAGTTGGGTTCTTTTTTCTAAATTGTTTTTTATATATACAATGTATATATACTTTATTCATTTATAATGCTTACTATATGCTAATCACTATTTCTTGATTCCTATATGTCAATTACGCATAAATAAAGTGCAAACATTCATCATTTAAAATCACAATGCATTATGGGTAAACTGATTTGCATATGCAAATTATGTTGACCGTAATGCATTATGATAAACTATATATATATATATATATATATATATACACACACACACACACACTGCTTATATATATTCAAACATACATCTACAGCAGGGGTGTCAAACTCAAATTCATCGGGGGCCACATCAGCAGTTTGGTCCCCATCAAAGGGCCGGTTGTATCTGTAGGTCTATCCAAAATTTACCGCTCCACCTGCCTTATATGTGCCCAGCCATCTGCCCCCTTTTAAAGTGCCCAGCCATGTGCCCCCTTTTATAGTGCCCAGCCATGTGCCCCCTTTTATAGTGCACAGGTCCCCATTTTACACATTGCGGCAGGCACAGGTCCCCATTTTACACATTGCGGCAGGCACAGGTCCCCATTTTACACATAGCGGCAGGTACAGGTCCCCATTTTACACATTGTGGCAGGCACAGGTCCCCATTTTACACATAGCGGCAGGTACAGGTCCCCATTTTACACATTGTGGCAGCACAGGTCCCCATTTTACACATTGTGGCAGGCACAGGTCCCCATTTTACACATAGCGGCAGGTACAGGTCCCCATTTTACACATTGTGGCAGGCACAGGTCCCCATTTTACACATTGCGGCAGGCACAGGTCCCCATTTTACACATAGCGGCAGGTACAGGTCCCCATTTTACACATTGTGGCAGGCACAGGTCCCCATTTTACACATAGCGGCAGGTACAGGTCCCCATTTTACACATTGTGGCAGGCACAGGTCCCCATTTTACACATTGTGGCAGGCACAGGTCCCCATTTTACACATAGCGGCAGGTACAGGTCCCCATTTTACACATTGTGGCAGGCACAGGTCCCCATTTTACACATTGTGGCAGGCACAGGTCCCCATTTTACACATAGCGGCAGGTACAGGTCCCCATTTTACACATTGTGGCAGGCACAGGTCCCCATTTTACACATTGTGGCAGGCACAGGTCCCCATTTTACACATAGCGGCAGGTACAGGTCCCCATTTTACACATTGTGGCAGGCACAGGTCCCCATTTTACACATAGCGGCAGGTACAGGTCCCCATTTTACACATTGTGGCAGGCACAGGTCCCCATTTTACACATAGCGGCAGGTACAGGTCCCCATTTTACACATTGTGGCAGGCACAGGTCCCCATTTTACACATTGTGGCAGGCACAGGTCCCCATTTTACACATAGCGGCAGGTACAGGTCCCCATTTTACACATTGTGGCAGGCACAGGTCCCCATTTTACACATTGTGGCAGGCACAGGTCCCCATTTTACACATTGCGGCAGGTGGTGGAAGGAGGGAGAGAGAGAGAAAGAGAGGAAGGGAGAGGGGCTGACTTACATTTGAAGCGGTTCTCGCCGCTCTTCAGCCGCCTCTCCCTCCTCGTCTGCGCGGCTCCCTTCTCCCTCCTCCGACGGGGTTTCGTTGAATGACGCGTTTGCGCCGTGACGTCACGACGCAATCGCGTCATTCCGCGAAACCCCGCCCCCCCCCAAGCTGGGCACTCGGGAGAAGGGGGTTTCATGGCGGCGGCACCGCGGGCCATCAGACGAGGTCTGGCGGGCCGGATTTGGCCCGCGGGCCTTGTCTTTGACACCCCTGATCTACAGTATGGCGGTGTGGATAATGAAATGGTTATCATTACTGCCTCACAGCACTGATTCCCACCATGGTCCTAACTGTGTGGAGTTTGTATATTCTCCTCATGTTCCCCTTTATAGTATATAATGTAATGAGCCTCCCCAGTGTTGGACTGGGGAATGAAAGGCCCACCGGCGGAATGCAGTGGCAGTTGGCCCATGCTTAAGTGGGTGGCTAGCATTTACAGTACAGATGGTGTAATGGTTAGCGTTGCTGCCTTACATCCCTGAGACACTAAGGTCATAGGTTCAATTCCCACCATGGACCTGAGTGTGTGGAATTTGTACAAACTACACTTGCATGGGTATTCCAGGTTCCTGGTAGGTTAATTGTTTCCCAACAAAAACGTAGCACCTAGTGTATACATGGGCAGACTAGATGAGCCGCCAAGTGGTTCTTATCTGCCGTCACCATTAGAGAGCACATGTTATGATACCCTTGATAAATATATGTAGTAAATGCTATAGAGCAGTGGGTCACAAACTTCTTTGAATCCCGGCGCCCTAGAGTATCAGAATTTTTTTATTTTTTTTTACGGCACCCCTAGGCCAAAAGTTTCTTACTGAGAAATGTAGAAAGAAATATTACATTAAGTAAATTGTGTTTATATGTCATCCTCAGGTTCCAATGTGTGGTGAGGGACAAGATTTGCTTCTGTTTGTCCACATATTTTATGATTGACAGCCACCAGCACTGGTTTTGCCTATTACATTGACCATAAATAATTTTAATTGGTCATGGACCATTAATCCAAGGCACCACTGAAAGTGTCCCAAGGCACCCCAGGGTGCCACGGCACACAGTTTGAGAACCACTGCTATATAGTATAGTAGAAAATACACCATAGTCATGTGCAGTATAATGTAACATATGTATAATGTACTGCATAGTAAAAGTTCACAGATTGGAAACTGATCCCAAGAGTTTAGGGTGGGCCCCACTGTGGGTTTCCCCTGTACACCTGAGGGCCAGTACAACCCTAACCCAGCCTCCTGTATAGAATGCAATGTGTCCCCCATGGACTCTGAGCCAATAAAGCAATATGTAGCAACACTGAATGAAGAACCTAATTAAAGTAAAAGCTGTTTAAGTGAGAAATGCATTTTCATTTTTTTTATTATGTATTATTTTTCCCCCAACCCTGGTCTTACACAAAGGGAAGATTTAAAACAAAAAAAAATGTAGGGAGATGACCTTGGAACCATCACCTGATGTTGGAGTATGTGGGTAGATGTTCATCTTAACAGCCACACACACTCCCCGATATGCTTAATATTTTCAATCTTCTTATATGTCACTTTATATCATGAACATGTAGGCTTAGGGAGAGTTGGGTTCTTTTTTCTAAATTGTTTTTTATATATACAATGTATATATACTTTATTCATTTATAATGCTTACTATATGCTAATCACTATTTCTTGATTCCTATATGTCAATTACGCATAAATAAAGTGCAAACATTCATCATTTAAAATCACAATGCATTATGGGTAAACTGATTTGCATATGCAAATTATGTTGACCGTAATGCATTATGATAAACTATATATATATATATATATATATATATAGATAGATATATACACACACACACACACACACACACACACACACACACACACACACACACACACACACACACACACACTGCTTATATATATTCAAACATACATCTGCAGTATGGCGGTGTGGATAATGAAATGGTTATCATATATATAAATATATGTAGTAAATGCTATAGAGCAGTGGGTCACAAACTTCTTTGAATCCCGGCGCCCTAGAGTATCAGAATTTTTTTATTTTTTTTTACGGCACCCCTAGGCCAAAAGTTTCTTACTGAGAAATGTAGAAAGAAATATTACATTAAGTAAATTGTGTTTATATGTCATCCTCAGGTTCCAATGTGTGGTGAGGGACAAGATTTGCTTCTGTTTGTCCACATATTTTATGATTGACAGCCACCAGCACTGGTTTTGCCTATTACATTGACCATAAATAATTTTAATTGGTCATGGACCATTAATCCAAGGCACCACTGAAAGTGTCCCAAGGCACCCCAGTGTGCCACGGCACACAGTTTGAGAACCACTGCTATATAGTATAGTAGAAAATACACCATAGTCATGTGCAGTATAATGTAACATATGTATAATGTACTGCATAGTAAAAGTTCACAGTTTGGAAACTGATCCCAAGAGTTTAGGGTGGGCCCCACTGTGGGTTTCCCCTGTACACCTGAGGGCCAGTACAACCCTAACCCAGCCTCCTGTATAGAATGCAATGTGTCCCCCATGGACTCTGAGCCAATAAAGCAATATGTAGCAACATTCATTCAGAAGAACCTAATAAAAGTAAAAGCTGTTTAAGTGAGAAATGCATTTTCATTTTTTTATGATGTATAATTTTTTCCCCAACCCCGGTCTTACACAAAGGGAAGATTTAAAACAAAAAAAAATGTAGGGAGATGACCTTGGAACCATCACCTGATGTTGGAGTATGATGGTAGATGTTCATCTTAACAGCCACACACACTCCCCAATATGCTAAATGTTTTCAATCTTCTTATATGTCACTTTATATCATGAACATGTAGGCTTAGGGAGAGTTGGGTTCTTTTTTCTAAATTGTTTTTTATATATACAATGTATATATACTTTATTCATTTATAATGCTTACTATATGCTAATCACTATTTCTTGATTCCTATATGTCAATTACGCATAAATAAAGTGCAAACATTCATCATTTAAAATCACAATGCATTATGGGTAAACTGATTTGCATATGCAAATTATGTTGACCGTAATGCATTATGATAAACTATATATATATATATATATATACACACACACACACACACACACACACACACACTGCTTATATATATTCAAACATACATCTACAGTATGGCGATGTGGATAATGAAATGGTTATCATTACTGCCTCACAGCACTGATTCCCACCATGGTCCTAACTGTGTGGAGTTTGTATATTCTCCTCATGTTCCCCTTTATAGTATATAATGTAATGAGCCTCCCCAGTGTTGGACTGGGGAATGAAAGGCCCACCAGCGGAATGCAGTGGCAGTTGGCCCATGCTTAAGTGGGTGGCTAGCATTCACAGTACAGATGGTGTAATGGTTAGCGTTGCTGCCCTACATCCCTGAGACACTAAGGTCATAGGTTCAATTCCCACCATGGACCTGAGTGTGTGGAATTTGTACATACTACACTTGCATGGGTATTCCAGGTTCCTGGTAGGTTAATTGTTTCCCAACAAAAACGTAGCACCTAGTGTATACATGGGCAGACTAGATGAGCCGCCAAGTGGTTCTTATCTGCCGTCACCATTAGAGAGCACATGTTATGATACCCTTGATAAATATATGTAGTAAATGCTATAGAGCAGTGGGTCACAAACTTCTTTGAATCCCGGCGCCCTAGAGTATCAGAATTTTTTTATTTTTTTTTACGGCACCCCTAGGCCAAAAGTTTCTTACTGAGAAATGTAGAAAGAAATATTACATTAAGTAAATTGTGTTTATATGTCATCCTCAGGTTCCAATGTGTGGTGAGGGACAAGATTTGCTTCTGTTTGTCCACATATTTTATGATTGACAGCCACCAGCACTGGTTTTGCCTATTACATTGACCATAAATAATTTTAATTGGTCATGGACCATTAATCCAAGGCACCACTGAAAGTGTCCCAAGGCACCCCAGGGTGCCACGGCACACAGTTTGAGAACCACTGCTATATAGTATAGTAGAAAATACACCATAGTCATGTGCAGTATAATGTAACATATGTATAATGTACTGCATAGTAAAAGTTCACAGTTTGGAAACTGATCCCAAGAGTTTAGGGTGGGCCCCACTGTGGGTTTCCCCTGTACACCTGAGGGCCAGTACAACCCTAACCCAGCCTCCTGTATAGAATGCAATGTGTCCCCCATGGACTCTGAGCCAATAAAGCAATATGTAGCAACATTCATTCAGAAGAACCTAATAAAAGTAAAAGCTGTTTAAGTGAGAAATGCATTTTCATTTTTTTATGATGTATAATTTTTTCCCCAACCCCGGTCTTACACAAAGGGAAGATTTAAAACAAAAAAAAATGTAGGGAGATGACCTTGGAACCATCACCTGATGTTGGAGTATGATGGTAGATGTTCATCTTAACAGCCACACACACTCCCCAATATGCTAAATGTTTTCAATCTTCTTATATGTCACTTTATATCATGAACATGTAGGCTTAGGGAGAGTTGGGTTCTTTTTTCTAAATTGTTTTTTATATATACAATGTATATATACTTTATTCATTTATAATGCTTACTATATGCTAATCACTATTTCTTGATTCCTATATGTCAATTACGCATAAATAAAGTGCAAACATTCATCATTTAAAATCACAATGCATTATGGGTAAACTGATTTGCATATGCAAATTATGTTGACCGTAATGCATTATGATAAACTATATATATATATATATATATATATATACACACACACACACACACTGCTTATATATATTCAAACATACATCTACAGCAGGGGTGTCAAACTCAAATTCATCGGGGGCCACATCAGCAGTTTGGTCCCCATCAAAGGGCCGGTTGTATCTGTAGGTCTATCCAAAATTTACCGCTCCACCTGCCTTATATGTGCCCAGCCATCTGCCCCCTTTTAAAGTGCCCAGCCATGTGCCCCCTTTTATAGTGCCCAGCCATGTGCCCCCTTTTATAGTGCACAGGTCCCCATTTTACACATTGCGGCAGGCACAGGTCCCCATTTTACACATTGCGGCAGGCACAGGTCCCCATTTTACACATAGCGGCAGGTACAGGTCCCCATTTTACACATTGTGGCAGGCACAGGTCCCCATTTTACACATAGCGGCAGGTACAGGTCCCCATTTTACACATTGTGGCAGCACAGGTCCCCATTTTACACATTGTGGCAGGCACAGGTCCCCATTTTACACATAGCGGCAGGTACAGGTCCCCATTTTACACATTGTGGCAGGCACAGGTCCCCATTTTACACATTGCGGCAGGCACAGGTCCCCATTTTACACATAGCGGCAGGTACAGGTCCCCATTTTACACATTGTGGCAGGCACAGGTCCCCATTTTACACATAGCGGCAGGTACAGGTCCCCATTTTACACATTGTGGCAGGCACAGGTCCCCATTTTACACATTGTGGCAGGCACAGGTCCCCATTTTACACATAGCGGCAGGTACAGGTCCCCATTTTACACATTGTGGCAGGCACAGGTCCCCATTTTACACATTGTGGCAGGCACAGGTCCCCATTTTACACATAGCGGCAGGTACAGGTCCCCATTTTACACATTGTGGCAGGCACAGGTCCCCATTTTACACATTGTGGCAGGCACAGGTCCCCATTTTACACATAGCGGCAGGTACAGGTCCCCATTTTACACATTGTGGCAGGCACAGGTCCCCATTTTACACATAGCGGCAGGTACAGGTCCCCATTTTACACATTGTGGCAGGCACAGGTCCCCATTTTACACATAGCGGCAGGTACAGGTCCCCATTTTACACATTGTGGCAGGCACAGGTCCCCATTTTACACATTGTGGCAGGCACAGGTCCCCATTTTACACATAGCGGCAGGTACAGGTCCCCATTTTACACATTGTGGCAGGCACAGGTCCCCATTTTACACATTGTGGCAGGCACAGGTCCCCATTTTACACATTGCGGCAGGTGGTGGAAGGAGGGAGAGAGAGAGAAAGAGAGGAAGGGAGAGGGGCTGACTTACATTTGAAGCGGTTCTCGCCGCTCTTCAGCCGCCTCTCCCTCCTCGTCTGCGCGGCTCCCTTCTCCCTCCTCCGACGGGGTTTCGTTGAATGACGCGTTTGCGCCGTGACGTCACGACGCAATCGCGTCATTCCGCGAAACCCCGCCCCCCCCCAAGCTGGGCACTCGGGAGAAGGGGGTTTCATGGCGGCGGCACCGCGGGCCATCAGACGAGGTCTGGCGGGCCGGATTTGGCCCGCGGGCCTTGTCTTTGACACCCCTGATCTACAGTATGGCGGTGTGGATAATGAAATGGTTATCATTACTGCCTCACAGCACTGATTCCCACCATGGTCCTAACTGTGTGGAGTTTGTATATTCTCCTCATGTTCCCCTTTATAGTATATAATGTAATGAGCCTCCCCAGTGTTGGACTGGGGAATGAAAGGCCCACCGGCGGAATGCAGTGGCAGTTGGCCCATGCTTAAGTGGGTGGCTAGCATTTACAGTACAGATGGTGTAATGGTTAGCGTTGCTGCCTTACATCCCTGAGACACTAAGGTCATAGGTTCAATTCCCACCATGGACCTGAGTGTGTGGAATTTGTACAAACTACACTTGCATGGGTATTCCAGGTTCCTGGTAGGTTAATTGTTTCCCAACAAAAACGTAGCACCTAGTGTATACATGGGCAGACTAGATGAGCCGCCAAGTGGTTCTTATCTGCCGTCACCATTAGAGAGCACATGTTATGATACCCTTGATAAATATATGTAGTAAATGCTATAGAGCAGTGGGTCACAAACTTCTTTGAATCCCGGCGCCCTAGAGTATCAGAATTTTTTTATTTTTTTTTACGGCACCCCTAGGCCAAAAGTTTCTTACTGAGAAATGTAGAAAGAAATATTACATTAAGTAAATTGTGTTTATATGTCATCCTCAGGTTCCAATGTGTGGTGAGGGACAAGATTTGCTTCTGTTTGTCCACATATTTTATGATTGACAGCCACCAGCACTGGTTTTGCCTATTACATTGACCATAAATAATTTTAATTGGTCATGGACCATTAATCCAAGGCACCACTGAAAGTGTCCCAAGGCACCCCAGGGTGCCACGGCACACAGTTTGAGAACCACTGCTATATAGTATAGTAGAAAATACACCATAGTCATGTGCAGTATAATGTAACATATGTATAATGTACTGCATAGTAAAAGTTCACAGATTGGAAACTGATCCCAAGAGTTTAGGGTGGGCCCCACTGTGGGTTTCCCCTGTACACCTGAGGGCCAGTACAACCCTAACCCAGCCTCCTGTATAGAATGCAATGTGTCCCCCATGGACTCTGAGCCAATAAAGCAATATGTAGCAACACTGAATGAAGAACCTAATTAAAGTAAAAGCTGTTTAAGTGAGAAATGCATTTTCATTTTTTTTATTATGTATTATTTTTCCCCCAACCCTGGTCTTACACAAAGGGAAGATTTAAAACAAAAAAAAATGTAGGGAGATGACCTTGGAACCATCACCTGATGTTGGAGTATGTGGGTAGATGTTCATCTTAACAGCCACACACACTCCCCGATATGCTTAATATTTTCAATCTTCTTATATGTCACTTTATATCATGAACATGTAGGCTTAGGGAGAGTTGGGTTCTTTTTTCTAAATTGTTTTTTATATATACAATGTATATATACTTTATTCATTTATAATGCTTACTATATGCTAATCACTATTTCTTGATTCCTATATGTCAATTACGCATAAATAAAGTGCAAACATTCATCATTTAAAATCACAATGCATTATGGGTAAACTGATTTGCATATGCAAATTATGTTGACCGTAATGCATTATGATAAACTATATATATATATATATATATATATATATAGATAGATATATACACACACACACACACACACACACACACACACACACACACACACACACACACACACACACACACTGCTTATATATATTCAAACATACATCTGCAGTATGGCGGTGTGGATAATGAAATGGTTATCATATATATAAATATATGTAGTAAATGCTATAGAGCAGTGGGTCACAAACTTCTTTGAATCCCGGCGCCCTAGAGTATCAGAATTTTTTTATTTTTTTTTACGGCACCCCTAGGCCAAAAGTTTCTTACTGAGAAATGTAGAAAGAAATATTACATTAAGTAAATTGTGTTTATATGTCATCCTCAGGTTCCAATGTGTGGTGAGGGACAAGATTTGCTTCTGTTTGTCCACATATTTTATGATTGACAGCCACCAGCACTGGTTTTGCCTATTACATTGACCATAAATAATTTTAATTGGTCATGGACCATTAATCCAAGGCACCACTGAAAGTGTCCCAAGGCACCCCAGTGTGCCACGGCACACAGTTTGAGAACCACTGCTATATAGTATAGTAGAAAATACACCATAGTCATGTGCAGTATAATGTAACATATGTATAATGTACTGCATAGTAAAAGTTCACAGTTTGGAAACTGATCCCAAGAGTTTAGGGTGGGCCCCACTGTGGGTTTCCCCTGTACACCTGAGGGCCAGTACAACCCTAACCCAGCCTCCTGTATAGAATGCAATGTGTCCCCCATGGACTCTGAGCCAATAAAGCAATATGTAGCAACATTCATTCAGAAGAACCTAATAAAAGTAAAAGCTGTTTAAGTGAGAAATGCATTTTCATTTTTTTATGATGTATAATTTTTTCCCCAACCCCGGTCTTACACAAAGGGAAGATTTAAAACAAAAAAAAATGTAGGGAGATGACCTTGGAACCATCACCTGATGTTGGAGTATGATGGTAGATGTTCATCTTAACAGCCACACACACTCCCCAATATGCTAAATGTTTTCAATCTTCTTATATGTCACTTTATATCATGAACATGTAGGCTTAGGGAGAGTTGGGTTCTTTTTTCTAAATTGTTTTTTATATATACAATGTATATATACTTTATTCATTTATAATGCTTACTATATGCTAATCACTATTTCTTGATTCCTATATGTCAATTACGCATAAATAAAGTGCAAACATTCATCATTTAAAATCACAATGCATTATGGGTAAACTGATTTGCATATGCAAATTATGTTGACCGTAATGCATTATGATAAACTATATATATATATATATATATACACACACACACACACACACACACACACACACTGCTTATATATATTCAAACATACATCTACAGTATGGCGATGTGGATAATGAAATGGTTATCATTACTGCCTCACAGCACTGATTCCCACCATGGTCCTAACTGTGTGGAGTTTGTATATTCTCCTCATGTTCCCCTTTATAGTATATAATGTAATGAGCCTCCCCAGTGTTGGACTGGGGAATGAAAGGCCCACCAGCGGAATGCAGTGGCAGTTGGCCCATGCTTAAGTGGGTGGCTAGCATTCACAGTACAGATGGTGTAATGGTTAGCGTTGCTGCCCTACATCCCTGAGACACTAAGGTCATAGGTTCAATTCCCACCATGGACCTGAGTGTGTGGAATTTGTACATACTACACTTGCATGGGTATTCCAGGTTCCTGGTAGGTTAATTGTTTCCCAACAAAAACGTAGCACCTAGTGTATACATGGGCAGACTAGATGAGCCGCCAAGTGGTTCTTATCTGCCGTCACCATTAGAGAGCACATGTTATGATACCCTTGATAAATATATGTAGTAAATGCTATAGAGCAGTGGGTCACAAACTTCTTTGAATCCCGGCGCCCTAGAGTATCAGAATTTTTTTATTTTTTTTTACGGCACCCCTAGGCCAAAAGTTTCTTACTGAGAAATGTAGAAAGAAATATTACATTAAGTAAATTGTGTTTATATGTCATCCTCAGGTTCCAATGTGTGGTGAGGGACAAGATTTGCTTCTGTTTGTCCACATATTTTATGATTGACAGCCACCAGCACTGGTTTTGCCTATTACATTGACCATAAATAATTTTAATTGGTCATGGACCATTAATCCAAGGCACCACTGAAAGTGTCCCAAGGCACCCCAGGGTGCCACGGCACACAGTTTGAGAACCACTGCTATATAGTATAGTAGAAAATACACCATAGTCATGTGCAGTATAATGTAACATATGTATAATGTACTGCATAGTAAAAGTTCACAGTTTGGAAACTGATCCCAAGAGTTTAGGGTGGGCCCCACTGTGGGTTTCCCCTGTACACCTGAGGGCCAGTACAACCCTAACCCAGCCTCCTGTATAGAATGCAATGTGTCCCCCATGGACTCTGAGCCAATAAAGCAATATGTAGCAACATTCATTCAGAAGAACCTAATAAAAGTAAAAGCTGTTTAAGTGAGAAATGCATTTTCATTTTTTTATGATGTATAATTTTTTCCCCAACCCCGGTCTTACACAAAGGGAAGATTTAAAACAAAAAAAAATGTAGGGAGATGACCTTGGAACCATCACCTGATGTTGGAGTATGATGGTAGATGTTCATCTTAACAGCCACACACACTCCCCAATATGCTAAATGTTTTCAATCTTCTTATATGTCACTTTATATCATGAACATGTAGGCTTAGGGAGAGTTGGGTTCTTTTTTCTAAATTGTTTTTTATATATACAATGTATATATACTTTATTCATTTATAATGCTTACTATATGCTAATCACTATTTCTTGATTCCTATATGTCAATTACGCATAAATAAAGTGCAAACATTCATCATTTAAAATCACAATGCATTATGGGTAAACTGATTTGCATATGCAAATTATGTTGACCGTAATGCATTATGATAAACTATATATATATATATATATATATATATATACACACACACACACACTGCTTATATATATTCAAACATACATCTACAGCAGGGGTGTCAAACTCAAATTCATCGGGGGCCACATCAGCAGTTTGGTCCCCATCAAAGGGCCGGTTGTATCTGTAGGTCTATCCAAAATTTACCGCTCCACCTGCCTTATATGTGCCCAGCCATCTGCCCCCTTTTAAAGTGCCCAGCCATGTGCCCCCTTTTATAGTGCCCAGCCATGTGCCCCCTTTTATAGTGCACAGGTCCCCATTTTACACATTGCGGCAGGCACAGGTCCCCATTTTACACATTGCGGCAGGCACAGGTCCCCATTTTACACATAGCGGCAGGTACAGGTCCCCATTTTACACATTGTGGCAGGCACAGGTCCCCATTTTACACATAGCGGCAGGTACAGGTCCCCATTTTACACATTGTGGCAGCACAGGTCCCCATTTTACACATTGTGGCAGGCACAGGTCCCCATTTTACACATAGCGGCAGGTACAGGTCCCCATTTTACACATTGTGGCAGGCACAGGTCCCCATTTTACACATTGCGGCAGGCACAGGTCCCCATTTTACACATAGCGGCAGGTACAGGTCCCCATTTTACACATTGTGGCAGGCACAGGTCCCCATTTTACACATAGCGGCAGGTACAGGTCCCCATTTTACACATTGTGGCAGGCACAGGTCCCCATTTTACACATTGTGGCAGGCACAGGTCCCCATTTTACACATAGCGGCAGGTACAGGTCCCCATTTTACACATTGTGGCAGGCACAGGTCCCCATTTTACACATTGTGGCAGGCACAGGTCCCCATTTTACACATAGCGGCAGGTACAGGTCCCCATTTTACACATTGTGGCAGGCACAGGTCCCCATTTTACACATTGTGGCAGGCACAGGTCCCCATTTTACACATAGCGGCAGGTACAGGTCCCCATTTTACACATTGTGGCAGGCACAGGTCCCCATTTTACACATAGCGGCAGGTACAGGTCCCCATTTTACACATTGTGGCAGGCACAGGTCCCCATTTTACACATAGCGGCAGGTACAGGTCCCCATTTTACACATTGTGGCAGGCACAGGTCCCCATTTTACACATTGTGGCAGGCACAGGTCCCCATTTTACACATAGCGGCAGGTACAGGTCCCCATTTTACACATTGTGGCAGGCACAGGTCCCCATTTTACACATTGTGGCAGGCACAGGTCCCCATTTTACACATTGCGGCAGGTGGTGGAAGGAGGGAGAGAGAGAGAAAGAGAGGAAGGGAGAGGGGCTGACTTACATTTGAAGCGGTTCTCGCCGCTCTTCAGCCGCCTCTCCCTCCTCGTCTGCGCGGCTCCCTTCTCCCTCCTCCGACGGGGTTTCGTTGAATGACGCGTTTGCGCCGTGACGTCACGACGCAATCGCGTCATTCCGCGAAACCCCGCCCCCCCCCAAGCTGGGCACTCGGGAGAAGGGGGTTTCATGGCGGCGGCACCGCGGGCCATCAGACGAGGTCTGGCGGGCCGGATTTGGCCCGCGGGCCTTGTCTTTGACACCCCTGATCTACAGTATGGCGGTGTGGATAATGAAATGGTTATCATTACTGCCTCACAGCACTGATTCCCACCATGGTCCTAACTGTGTGGAGTTTGTATATTCTCCTCATGTTCCCCTTTATAGTATATAATGTAATGAGCCTCCCCAGTGTTGGACTGGGGAATGAAAGGCCCACCGGCGGAATGCAGTGGCAGTTGGCCCATGCTTAAGTGGGTGGCTAGCATTTACAGTACAGATGGTGTAATGGTTAGCGTTGCTGCCTTACATCCCTGAGACACTAAGGTCATAGGTTCAATTCCCACCATGGACCTGAGTGTGTGGAATTTGTACAAACTACACTTGCATGGGTATTCCAGGTTCCTGGTAGGTTAATTGTTTCCCAACAAAAACGTAGCACCTAGTGTATACATGGGCAGACTAGATGAGCCGCCAAGTGGTTCTTATCTGCCGTCACCATTAGAGAGCACATGTTATG
Organism: Pseudophryne corroboree; assembly: GCF_028390025.1. Classification (NCBI taxonomy): domain Eukaryota; kingdom Metazoa; phylum Chordata; class Amphibia; order Anura; family Myobatrachidae; genus Pseudophryne; species Pseudophryne corroboree. The sequence continues at coordinate 212,478 of NW_026968356.1, forward strand.
ATACCCTTGATAAATATATGTAGTAAATGCTATAGAGCAGTGGGTCACAAACTTCTTTGAATCCCGGCGCCCTAGAGTATCAGAATTTTTTTATTTTTTTTTACGGCACCCCTAGGCCAAAAGTTTCTTACTGAGAAATGTAGAAAGAAATATTACATTAAGTAAATTGTGTTTATATGTCATCCTCAGGTTCCAATGTGTGGTGAGGGACAAGATTTGCTTCTGTTTGTCCACATATTTTATGATTGACAGCCACCAGCACTGGTTTTGCCTATTACATTGACCATAAATAATTTTAATTGGTCATGGACCATTAATCCAAGGCACCACTGAAAGTGTCCCAAGGCACCCCAGGGTGCCACGGCACACAGTTTGAGAACCACTGCTATATAGTATAGTAGAAAATACACCATAGTCATGTGCAGTATAATGTAACATATGTATAATGTACTGCATAGTAAAAGTTCACAGATTGGAAACTGATCCCAAGAGTTTAGGGTGGGCCCCACTGTGGGTTTCCCCTGTACACCTGAGGGCCAGTACAACCCTAACCCAGCCTCCTGTATAGAATGCAATGTGTCCCCCATGGACTCTGAGCCAATAAAGCAATATGTAGCAACACTGAATGAAGAACCTAATTAAAGTAAAAGCTGTTTAAGTGAGAAATGCATTTTCATTTTTTTTATTATGTATTATTTTCCCCCCAACCCTGGTCTTACACAAAGGGAAGATTTAAAACAAAAAAAAATGTAGGGAGATGACCTTGGAACCATCACCTGATGTTGGAGTATGTGGGTAGATGTTCATCTTAACAGCCACACACACTCCCCGATATGCTTAATATTTTCAATCTTCTTATATGTCACTTTATATCATGAACATGTAGGCTTAGGGAGAGTTGGGTTCTTTTTTCTAAATTGTTTTTTATATATACAATGTATATATACTTTATTCATTTATAATGCTTACTATATGCTAATCACTATTTCTTGATTCCTATATGTCAATTACGCATAAATAAAGTGCAAACATTCATCATTTAAAATCACAATGCATTATGGGTAAACTGATTTGCATATGCAAATTATGTTGACCGTAATGCATTATGATAAACTATATATATATATATATATATATATATAGATAGATATATACACACACACACACACACACACACACACACACACACACACACACACACACACACACACACACACACACACACACACACTGCTTATATATATTCAAACATACATCTGCAGTATGGCGGTGTGGATAATGAAATGGTTATCATATATATAAATATATGTAGTAAATGCTATAGAGCAGTGGGTCACAAACTTCTTTGAATCCCGGCGCCCTAGAGTATCAGAATTTTTTTATTTTTTTTTACGGCACCCCTAGGCCAAAAGTTTCTTACTGAGAAATGTAGAAAGAAATATTACATTAAGTAAATTGTGTTTATATGTCATCCTCAGGTTCCAATGTGTGGTGAGGGACAAGATTTGCTTCTGTTTGTCCACATATTTTATGATTGACAGCCACCAGCACTGGTTTTGCCTATTACATTGACCATAAATAATTTTAATTGGTCATGGACCATTAATCCAAGGCACCACTGAAAGTGTCCCAAGGCACCCCAGTGTGCCACGGCACACAGTTTGAGAACCACTGCTATATAGTATAGTAGAAAATACACCATAGTCATGTGCAGTATAATGTAACATATGTATAATGTACTGCATAGTAAAAGTTCACAGTTTGGAAACTGATCCCAAGAGTTTAGGGTGGGCCCCACTGTGGGTTTCCCCTGTACACCTGAGGGCCAGTACAACCCTAACCCAGCCTCCTGTATAGAATGCAATGTGTCCCCCATGGACTCTGAGCCAATAAAGCAATATGTAGCAACATTCATTCAGAAGAACCTAATAAAAGTAAAAGCTGTTTAAGTGAGAAATGCATTTTCATTTTTTTATGATGTATAATTTTTTCCCCAACCCCGGTCTTACACAAAGGGAAGATTTAAAACAAAAAAAAATGTAGGGAGATGACCTTGGAACCATCACCTGATGTTGGAGTATGATGGTAGATGTTCATCTTAACAGCCACACACACTCCCCAATATGCTAAATGTTTTCAATCTTCTTATATGTCACTTTATATCATGAACATGTAGGCTTAGGGAGAGTTGGGTTCTTTTTTCTAAATTGTTTTTTATATATACAATGTATATATACTTTATTCATTTATAATGCTTACTATATGCTAATCACTATTTCTTGATTCCTATATGTCAATTACGCATAAATAAAGTGCAAACATTCATCATTTAAAATCACAATGCATTATGGGTAAACTGATTTGCATATGCAAATTATGTTGACCGTAATGCATTATGATAAACTATATATATATATATATATACACACACACACACACACACACACACACACACACACACTGCTTATATATATTCAAACATACATCTACAGTATGGCGATGTGGATAATGAAATGGTTATCATTACTGCCTCACAGCACTGATTCCCACCATGGTCCTAACTGTGTGGAGTTTGTATATTCTCCTCATGTTCCCCTTTATAGTATATAATGTAATGAGCCTCCCCAGTGTTGGACTGGGGAATGAAAGGCCCACCAGCGGAATGCAGTGGCAGTTGGCCCATGCTTAAGTGGGTGGCTAGCATTCACAGTACAGATGGTGTAATGGTTAGCGTTGCTGCCTTACATCCCTGAGACACTAAGGTCATAGGTTCAATTCCCACCATGGACCTGAGTGTGTGGAATTTGTACATACTACACTTGCATGGGTATTCCAGGTTCCTGGTAGGTTAATTGTTTCCCAACAAAAACGTAGCACCTAGTGTATACATGGGCAGACTAGATGAGCCGCCAAGTGGTTCTTATCTGCCGTCACCATTAGAGAGCACATGTTATGATACCCTTGATAAATATATGTAGTAAATGCTATAGAGCAGTGGGTCACAAACTTCTTTGAATCCCGGCGCCCTAGAGTATCAGAATTTTTTTATTTTTTTTTACGGCACCCCTAGGCCAAAAGTTTCTTACTGAGAAATGTAGAAAGAAATATTACATTAAGTAAATTGTGTTTATATGTCATCCTCAGGTTCCAATGTGTGGTGAGGGACAAGATTTGCTTCTGTTTGTCCACATATTTTATGATTGACAGCCACCAGCACTGGTTTTGCCTATTACATTGACCATAAATAATTTTAATTGGTCATGGACCATTAATCCAAGGCACCCCAGTGTGCCACGGCACACAGTTTGAGAACCACTGCTATATAGTATAGTAGAAAATACACCATAGTCATGTGCAGTATAATGTAACATATGTATAATGTACTGCATAGTAAAAGTTCACAGTTTGGAAACTGATCCCAAGAGTTTAGGGTGGGCCCCACTGTGGGTTTCCCCTGTACACCTGAGGGCCAGTACAACCCTAACCCAGCCTCCTGTATAGAATGCAATGTGTCCCCCATGGACTCTGAGCCAATAAAGCAATATGTAGCAACATTCATTCAGAAGAACCTAATAAAAGTAAAAGCTGTTTAAGTGAGAAATGCATTTTCATTTTTTTATGATGTATAATTTTTTCCCCAACCCCGGTCTTACACAAAGGGAAGATTTAAAACAAAAAAAAATGTAGGGAGATGACCTTGGAACCATCACCTGATGTTGGAGTATGATGGTAGATGTTCATCTTAACAGCCACACACACTCCCCAATATGCTAAATGTTTTCAATCTTCTTATATGTCACTTTATATCATGAACATGTAGGCTTAGGGAGAGTTGGGTTCTTTTTTCTAAATTGTTTTTTATATATACAATGTATATATACTTTATTCATTTATAATGCTTACTATATGCTAATCACTATTTCTTGATTCCTATATGTCAATTACGCATAAATAAAGTGCAAACATTCATCATTTAAAATCACAATGCATTATGGGTAAACTGATTTGCATATGCAAATTATGTTGACCGTAATGCATTATGATAAACTATATATATATATATATATACACACACACACACACTGCTTATATATATTCAAACATACATCTACAGCAGGGGTGTCAAACTCAAATTCATCGGGGGCCACATCAGCAGTTTGGTCCCCATCAAAGGGCCGGTTGTATCTGTAGGTCTATCCAAAATTTACCGCTCCACCTGCCTTATATGTGCCCAGCCATCTGCCCCCTTTTAAAGTGCCCAGCCATGTGCCCCCTTTTATAGTGCCCAGCCATGTGCCCCCTTTTATAGTGCACAGGTCCCCATTTTACACATTGCGGCAGGCACAGGTCCCCATTTTACACATTGCGGCAGGCACAGGTCCCCATTTTACACATAGCGGCAGGTACAGGTCCCCATTTTACACATTGTGGCAGGCACAGGTCCCCATTTTACACATAGCGGCAGGTACAGGTCCCCATTTTACACATTGTGGCAGCACAGGTCCCCATTTTACACATTGTGGCAGGCACAGGTCCCCATTTTACACATAGCGGCAGGTACAGGTCCCCATTTTACACATTGTGGCAGGCACAGGTCCCCATTTTACACATTGCGGCAGGCACAGGTCCCCATTTTACACATAGCGGCAGGTACAGGTCCCCATTTTACACATTGTGGCAGGCACAGGTCCCCATTTTACACATAGCGGCAGGTACAGGTCCCCATTTTACACATTGTGGCAGGCACAGGTCCCCATTTTACACATTGTGGCAGGCACAGGTCCCCATTTTACACATAGCGGCAGGTACAGGTCCCCATTTTACACATTGTGGCAGGCACAGGTCCCCATTTTACACATTGCGGCAGGTGGTGGAAGGAGGGAGAGAGAGAGAAAGAGAGGAAGGGAGAGGGGCTGACTTACATTTGAAGCGGTTCTCGCCGCTCTTCAGCCGCCTCTCCCTCCTCGTCTGCGCGGCTCCCTTCTCCCTCCTCCGACGGGGTTTCGTTGAATGACGCGTTTGCGCCGTGACGTCACGACGCAATCGCGTCATTCCGCGAAACCCCGCCCCCCCCCAAGCTGGGCACTCGGGAGAAGGGGGTTTCATGGCGGCGGCACCGCGGGCCATCAGACGAGGTCTGGCGGGCCGGATTTGGCCCGCGGGCCTTGTCTTTGACACCCCTGATCTACAGTATGGCGGTGTGGATAATGAAATGGTTATCATTACTGCCTCACAGCACTGATTCCCACCATGGTCCTAACTGTGTGGAGTTTGTATATTCTCCTCATGTTCCCCTTTATAGTATATAATGTAATGAGCCTCCCCAGTGTTGGACTGGGGAATGAAAGGCCCACCAGCGGAATGCAGTGGCAGTTGGCCCATGCTTAAGTGGGTGGCTAGCATTCACAGTACAGATGGTGTAATGGTTAGCGTTGCTGCCTTACATCCCTGAGACACTAAGGTCATAGGTTCAATTCCCACCATGGACCTGAGTGTGTGGAATTTGTACATACTACACTTGCATGGGTATTCCAGGTTCCTGGTAGGTTAATTGTTTCCCAACAAAAACGTAGCACCTAGTGTATACATGGGCAGACTAGATGAGCCGCCAAGTGGTTCTTATCTGCCGTCACCATTAGAGAGCACATGTTATGATACCCTTGATAAATATATGTAGTAAATGCTATAGAGCAGTGGGTCACAAACTTCTTTGAATCCCGGCGCCCTAGAGTATCAGAATTTTTTTATTTTTTTTTACGGCACCCCTAGGCCAAAAGTTTCTTACTGAGAAATGTAGAAAGAAATATTACATTAAGTAAATTGTGTTTATATGTCATCCTCAGGTTCCAATGTGTGGTGAGGGACAAGATTTGCTTCTGTTTGTCCACATATTTTATGATTGACAGCCACCAGCACTGGTTTTGCCTATTACATTGACCATAAATAATTTTAATTGGTCATGGACCATTAATCCAAGGCACCACTGAAAGTGTCCCAAGGCACCCCAGGGTGCCACGGCACACAGTTTGAGAACCACTGCTATATAGTATAGTAGAAAATACACCATAGTCATGTGCAGTATAATGTAACATATGTATAATGTACTGCATAGTAAAAGTTCACAGTTTGGAAACTGATCCCAAGAGTTTAGGGTGGGCCCCACTGTGGGTTTCCCCTGTACACCTGAGGGCCAGTACAACCCTAACCCAGCCTCCTGTATAGAATGCAATGTGTCCCCCATGGACTCTGAGCCAATAAAGCAATATGTAGCAACACTGAATGAAGAACCTAATTAAAGTAAAAGCTGTTTAAGTGAGAAATGCATTTTCATTTTTTTTATTATGTATTATTTTTTCCCCAACCCTGGTCTTACACAAAGGGAAGATTTAAAACAAAAAAAAATGTAGGGAGATGACCTTGGAACCATCACCTGATGTTGGAGTATGATGGTAGATGTTCATCTTAACAGCCACACACACTCCCCGATATGCTAAATATTTTCAATCTTCTTATATGTCACTTTATATCATGAACATGTAGGCTTAGGGAGAGTTGGGTTCTTTTTTCTAAATTGTTTTTTATATATACAATGTATATATATACTTTATTCATTTATAATGCTTACTATATGCTAATCACTATTTCTTGATTCCTATATGTCAATTACGCATAAATAAAGTGCAAACATTCATCATTTAAAATTACAATGCATTATGGGTAAACTGATTTGCATATGCAAATTATGTTGACCGTAATGCATTATGATAAACTATATATATATATATATATATACATACATATATAGATATATACACACACACACACACACACACACACACACACACACACACACACTGCTTATATATATTCAAACATACATCTGCAGTATGGCGGTGTGGATAATGAAATGGTTATCATATATATAAATATATGTAGTAAATGCTATAGAGCAGTGGGTCACAAACTTCTTTGAATCCCGGCGCCCTAGAGTATCAGAATTTTTTTATTTTTTTTTACGGCACCCCTAGGCCAAAAGTTTCTTACTGAGAAATGTAGAAAGAAATATTACATTAAGTAAATTGTGTTTATATGTCATCCTCAGGTTCCAATGTGTGGTGAGGGACAAGATTTGCTTCTGTTTGTCCACATATTTTATGATTGACAGCCACCAGCACTGGTTTTGCCTATTACATTGACCATAAATAATTTTAATTGGTCATGGACCATTAATCCAAGGCACCACTGAAAGTGTCCCAAGGCACCCCAGTGTGCCACGGCACACAGTTTGAGAACCACTGCTATATAGTATAGTAGAAAATACACCATAGTCATGTGCAGTATAATGTAACATATGTATAATGTACTGCATAGTAAAAGTTCACAGTTTGGAAACTGATCCCAAGAGTTTAGGGTGGGCCCCACTGTGGGTTTCCCCTGTACACCTGAGGGCCAGTACAACCCTAACCCAGCCTCCTGTATAGAATGCAATGTGTCCCCCATGGACTCTGAGCCAATAAAGCAATATGTAGCAACACTGAATGAAGAACCTAATAAAAGTAAAAGCTGTTTAAGTGAGAAATGCATTTTCATTTTTTTTATTATGTATTATTTTTTCCCCAACCCTGGTCTTACACAAAGGGAAGATTTAAAAAAAAAAAAATGTAGGGAGATGACCTTGGAACCATCACCTGATGTTGGAGTATGATGGTAGATGTTCATCTTAACAGCCACACACACTCCCCGATATGCTAAATATTTTCAATCTTCTTATATGTCACTTTATATCATGAACATGTAGGCTTAGGGAGAGTTGGGTTCTTTTTTCTAAATTGTTTATATACTTTATTCATTTATAATGCTTACTATATGCTAATCACTATTTCTTGATTCCTATATGTCAATTACGCATAAATAAAGTGCAAACATTCATCATTTAAAATCACAATGCATTATGGGTAAACTGATTTGCATATGCAAATTATGTTGACCGTAATGCATTATGATAAACTATATATATATATATATATACACATATATACACACACACACACACACACACACACACACACACACACACACACACACTGCTTATATATATTCAAACATACATCTACAGTATGGCGGTGTGGATAATGAAATGGTTATCATTACTGCCTCACAGCACTGATTCCCACCATGGTCCTAACTGTGTGGAGTTTGTATATTCTCCTCATGTTCCCCTTTATAGTATATAATGTAATGAGCCTCCCCAGTGTTGGACTGGGGAATGAAAGGCCCACCAGCGGAATGCAGTGGCAGTTGGCCCATGCTTAAGTGGGTGGCTAGCATTCACAGTACAGATGGTGTAATGGTTAGCGTTGCTGCCTTACATCCCTGAGACACTAAGGTCATAGGTTCAATTCCCACCATGGACCTGAGTGTGTGGAATTTGTACATACTACACTTGCATGGGTATTCCAGGTTCCTGGTAGGTTAATTGTTTCCCAACAAAAACGTAGCACCTAGTGTATACATGGGCAGACTAGATGAGCCGCCAAGTGGTTCTTATCTGCCGTCACCATTAGAGAGCACATGTTATGATACCCTTGATAAATATATGTAGTAAATGCTATAGAGCAGTGGGTCACAAACTTCTTTGAATCCCGGCGCCCTAGAGTATCAGAATTTTTTTATTTTTTTTTACGGCACCCCTAGGCCAAAAGTTTCTTACTGAGAAATGTAGAAAGAAATATTACATTAAGTAAATTGTGTTTATATGTCATCCTCAGGTTCCAATGTGTGGTGAGGGACAAGATTTGCTTCTGATTGTCCACATATTTTATGATTGACAGCCACCAGCACTGGTTTTGCCTATTACATTGACCATAAATAATTTTAATTGGTCATGGACCATTAATCCAAGGCACCACTGAAAGTGTCCCAAGGCACCCCAGGGTGCCACGGCACACAGTTTGAGAACCACTGCTATATAGTATAGTAGAAAATACACCATAGTCATGTGCAGTATAATGTAACATATGTATAATGTACTGCATAGTAAAAGATCACAGTTTGGAAACTGATCCCAAGAGTTTAGGGTGGGCCCCACTGTGGGTTTCCCCTGTACACCTGAGGGCCAGTACAACCCTAACCCAGCCTCCTGTATAGAATGCAATGTGTCCCCCATGGACTCTGAGCCAATAAAGCAATATGTAGCAACACTGAATGAAGAACCTAATTAAAGTAAAAGCTGTTTAAGTGAGAAATGCATTTTCATTTTTTTTATTATGTATTATTTTTTCCCCAACCCTGGTCTTACACAAAGGGAAGATTTAAAACAAAAAAAAAATGTAGGGAGATGACCTTGGAACCATCACCTGATGTTGGAATATGATGGTAGATGTTCATCTTAACAGCCACACACACTCCCCGATATGCTAAATGTTTTCAATCTTCTTATATGTCACTTTATATCATGAACATGTAGGCTTAGGGAGAGTTGGGTTCTTTTTTCTAAATTGTTTTTTATATATACAATGTATATATACTTTATTCATTTATAATGCTTACTATATGCTAATCACTATTTCTTGATTCCTATATGTCAATTACGCATAAATAAAGTGCAAACATTCATCATTTAAAATCACAATGCATTATGGGTAAACTGATTTGCATATGCAAATTATGTTGACCGTAATGCATTATGATAAACTATATATATATATATATACATACATATATAGATATATACACACACACACACACACACACACACACACACACACACACACACACACACACACACACACACACACACTGCTTATATATATTCAAACATACATCTGCAGTATGGCGGTGTGGATAATGAAATGGTTATCATATATATAAATATATGTAGTAAATGCTATAGAGCAGTGGGTCACAAACTTCTTTGAATCCCGGCGCCCTAGAGTATCAGAATTTTTTTATTTTTTTTTACGGCACCCCTAGGCCAAAAGTTTCTTACTGAGAAATGTAGAAAGAAATATTACATTAAGTAAATTGTGTTTATATGTCATCCTCAGGTTCCAATGTGTGGTGAGGGACAAGATTTGCTTCTGTTTGTCCACATATTTTATGATTGACAGCCACCAGCACTGGTTTTGCCTATTACATTGACCATAAATAATTTTAATTGGTCATGGACCATTAATCCAAGGCACCACTGAAAGTGTCCCAAGGCACCCCAGTGTGCCACGGCACACAGTTTGAGAACCACTGCTATATAGTATAGTAGAAAATACACCATAGTCATGTGCAGTATAATGTAACATATGTATAATGTACTGCATAGTAAAAGTTCACAGTTTGGAAACTGATCCCAAGAGTTTAGGGTGGGCCCCACTGTGGGTTTCCCCTGTACACCTGAGGGCCAGTACAACCCTAACCCAGCCTCCTGTATAGAATGCAATGTGTCCCCCATGGACTCTGAGCCAATAAAGCAATATGTAGCAACATTCATTCAGAAGAACCTAATAAAAGTAAAAGCTGTTTAAGTGAGAAATGCATTTTCATTTTTTTATGATGTATAATTTTTTCCCCAACCCCGGTCTTACACAAAGGGAAGATTTAAAACAAAAAGAAATGTAGGGAGATGACCTTGGAACCATCACCTGATGTTGGAGTATGATGGTAGATGTTCATCTTAACAGCCACACACACTCCCCAATATGCTAAATGTTTTCAATCTTCTTATATGTCACTTTATATCATGAACATGTAGGCTTAGGGAGAGTTGGGTTCTTTTTTCTAAATTGTTTTTTATATATACAATGTATATATACTTTATTCATTTATAATGCTTACTATATGCTAATCACTATTTCTTGATTCCTATATGTCAATTACGCATAAATAAAGTGCAAACATTCATCATTTAAAATCACAATGCATTATGGGTAAACTGATTTGCATATGCAAATTATGTTGACCGTAATGCATTATGATAAACTATATATATATATATATATATACACACACACACACACTGCTTATATATATTCAAACATACATCTACAGCAGGGGTGTCAAACTCAAATTCATCGGGGGCCACATCAGCAGTTTGGTCCCCATCAAAGGGCCGGTTGTATCTGTAGGTCTATCCAAAATTTACCGCTCCACCTGCCTTATATGTGCCCAGCCATCTGCCCCCTTTTAAAGTGCCCAGCCATGTGCCCCCTTTTATAGTGCCCAGCCATGTGCCCCCTTTTATAGTGCACAGGTCCCCATTTTACACATTGCGGCAGGCACAGGTCCCCATTTTACACATTGCGGCAGGCACAGGTCCCCATTTTACACATAGCGGCAGGTACAGGTCCCCATTTTACACATTGTGGCAGGCACAGGTCCCCATTTTACACATAGCGGCAGGTACAGGTCCCCATTTTACACATTGTGGCAGCACAGGTCCCCATTTTACACATTGTGGCAGGCACAGGTCCCCATTTTACACATAGCGGCAGGTACAGGTCCCCATTTTACACATTGTGGCAGGCACAGGTCCCCATTTTACACATTGCGGCAGGCACAGGTCCCCATTTTACACATAGCGGCAGGTACAGGTCCCCATTTTACACATTGTGGCAGGCACAGGTCCCCATTTTACACATAGCGGCAGGTACAGGTCCCCATTTTACACATTGTGGCAGGCACAGGTCCCCATTTTACACATTGTGGCAGGCACAGGTCCCCATTTTACACATAGCGGCAGGTACAGGTCCCCATTTTACACATTGTGGCAGGCACAGGTCCCCATTTTACACATTGCGGCAGGTGGTGGAAGGAGGGAGAGAGAGAGAAAGAGAGGAAGGGAGAGGGGCTGACTTACATTTGAAGCGGTTCTCGCCGCTCTTCAGCCGCCTCTCCCTCCTCGTCTGCGCGGCTCCCTTCTCCCTCCTCCGACGGGGTTTCGTTGAATGACGCGTTTGCGCCGTGACGTCACGACGCAATCGCGTCATTCCGCGAAACCCCGCCCCCCCCCAAGCTGGGCACTCGGGAGAAGGGGGTTTCATGGCGGCGGCACCGCGGGCCATCAGACGAGGTCTGGCGGGCCGGATTTGGCCCGCGGGCCTTGTCTTTGACACCCCTGATCTACAGTATGGCGGTGTGGATAATGAAATGGTTATCATTACTGCCTCACAGCACTGATTCCCACCATGGTCCTAACTGTGTGGAGTTTGTATATTCTCCTCATGTTCCCCTTTATAGTATATAATGTAATGAGCCTCCCCAGTGTTGGACTGGGGAATGAAAGGCCCACCGGCGGAATGCAGTGGCAGTTGGCCCATGCTTAAGTGGGTGGCTAGCATTTACAGTACAGATGGTGTAATGGTTAGCGTTGCTGCCTTACATCCCTGAGACACTAAGGTCATAGGTTCAATTCCCACCATGGACCTGAGTGTGTGGAATTTGTACAAACTACACTTGCATGGGTATTCCAGGTTCCTGGTAGGTTAATTGTTTCCCAACAAAAACGTAGCACCTAGTGTATACATGGGCAGACTAGATGAGCCGCCAAGTGGTTCTTATCTGCCGTCACCATTAGAGAGCACATGTTATGATACCCTTGATAAATATATGTAGTAAATGCTATAGAGCAGTGGGTCACAAACTTCTTTGAATCCCGGCGCCCTAGAGTATCAGAATTTTTTTATTTTTTTTTACGGCACCCCTAGGCCAAAAGTTTCTTACTGAGAAATGTAGAAAGAAATATTACATTAAGTAAATTGTGTTTATATGTCATCCTCAGGTTCCAATGTGTGGTGAGGGACAAGATTTGCTTCTGTTTGTCCACATATTTTATGATTGACAGCCACCAGCACTGGTTTTGCCTATTACATTGACCATAAATAATTTTAATTGGTCATGGACCATTAATCCAAGGCACCACTGAAAGTGTCCCAAGGCACCCCAGGGTGCCACGGCACACAGTTTGAGAACCACTGCTATATAGTATAGTAGAAAATACACCATAGTCATGTGCAGTATAATGTAACATATGTATAATGTACTGCATAGTAAAAGTTCACAGATTGGAAACTGATCCCAAGAGTTTAGGGTGGGCCCCACTGTGGGTTTCCCCTGTACACCTGAGGGCCAGTACAACCCTAACCCAGCCTCCTGTATAGAATGCAATGTGTCCCCCATGGACTCTGAGCCAATAAAGCAATATGTAGCAACACTGAATGAAGAACCTAATTAAAGTAAAAGCTGTTTAAGTGAGAAATGCATTTTCATTTTTTTTATTATGTATTATTTTTCCCCCAACCCTGGTCTTACACAAAGGGAAGATTTAAAACAAAAAAAAATGTAGGGAGATGACCTTGGAACCATCACCTGATGTTGGAGTATGTGGGTAGATGTTCATCTTAACAGCCACACACACTCCCCGATATGCTTAATATTTTCAATCTTCTTATATGTCACTTTATATCATGAACATGTAGGCTTAGGGAGAGTTGGGTTCTTTTTTCTAAATTGTTTTTTATATATACAATGTATATATACTTTATTCATTTATAATGCTTACTATATGCTAATCACTATTTCTTGATTCCTATATGTCAATTACGCATAAATAAAGTGCAAACATTCATCATTTAAAATCACAATGCATTATGGGTAAACTGATTTGCATATGCAAATTATGTTGACCGTAATGCATTATGATAAACTATATATATATATATATATATATATATATATATATAGATATATACACACACACACACACACACACACACACACACACACACACTGCTTATATATATTCAAACATACATCTGCAGTATGGCGGTGTGGATAATGAAATGGTTATCATATATATAAATATATGTAGTAAATGCTATAGAGCAGTGGGTCACAAACTTCTTTGAATCCCGGCGCCCTAGAGTATCAGAATTTTTTTATTTTTTTTTACGGCACCCCTAGGCCAAAAGTTTCTTACTGAGAAATGTAGAAAGAAATATTACATTAAGTAAATTGTGTTTATATGTCATCCTCAGGTTCCAATGTGTGGTGAGGGACAAGATTTGCTTCTGTTTGTCCACATATTTTATGATTGACAGCCACCAGCACTGGTTTTGCCTATTACATTGACCATAAATAATTTTAATTGGTCATGGACCATTAATCCAAGGCACCACTGAAAGTGTCCCAAGGCACCCCAGTGTGCCACGGCACACAGTTTGAGAACCACTGCTATATAGTATAGTAGAAAATACACCATAGTCATGTGCAGTATAATGTAACATATGTATAATGTACTGCATAGTAAAAGTTCACAGTTTGGAAACTGATCCCAAGAGTTTAGGGTGGGCCCCACTGTGGGTTTCCCCTGTACACCTGAGGGCCAGTACAACCCTAACCCAGCCTCCTGTATAGAATGCAATGTGTCCCCCATGGACTCTGAGCCAATAAAGCAATATGTAGCAACATTCATTCAGAAGAACCTAATAAAAGTAAAAGCTGTTTAAGTGAGAAATGCATTTTCATTTTTTTATGATGTATAATTTTTTCCCCAACCCCGATCTTACACAAAGGGAAGATTTAAAACAAAAAAAAATGTAGGGAGATGACCTTGGAACCATCACCTGATGTTGGAGTATGATGGTAGATGTTCATCTTAACAGCCACACACACTCCCCAATATGCTAAATGTTTTCAATCTTCTTATATGTCACTTTATATCATGAACATGTAGCCTTAGGGAGAGTTGGGTTCTTTTTTCTAAATTGTTTTTTATATATACAATGTATATATACTTTATTCATTTATAATGCTTACTATATGCTAATCACTATTTCTTGATTCCTATATGTCAATTACGCATAAATAAAGTGCAAACATTCATCATTTAAAATCACAATGCATTATGGGTAAACTGATTTGCATATGCAAATTATGTTGACCGTAATGCATTATGATAAACTATATATATATATATATATATACACATATATATACACACACACACACACACACACGCACACACACACACACACACACACACACACACACTGCTTATATATATTCAAACATACATCTACAGTAGTATGGCGGTGTGGATAATGAAATGGTTATCATTACTGCCTCACAGCACTGATTCCCACCATGGTCCTAACTGTGTGGAGTTTGTATATTCTCCTCATGTTCCCCTTTATAGTATATAATGTAATGAGCCTCCCCAGTGTTGGACTGGGGAATGAAAGGCCCACCAGCGGAATGCAGTGGCAGTTGGCCCATGCTTAAGTGGGTGGCTAGCATTCACAGTACAGATGGTGTAATGGTTAGCGTTGCTGCCTTACATCCCTGAGACACTAAGGTCATAGGTTCAATTCCCACCATGGACCTGAGTGTGTGGAATTTGTACATACTACACTTGCATGGGTATTCCAGGTTCCTGGTAGGTTAATTGTTTCCCAACAAAAACGTAGCACCTAGTGTATACATGGGCAGACTAGATGAGCCGCCAAGTGGTTCTTATCTGCCGTCACCATTAGAGAGCACATGTTATGATACCCTTGATAAATATATGTAGTAAATGCTATAGAGCAGTGGGTCACAAACTTCTTTGAATCCCGGCGCCCTAGAGTATCAGAATTTTTTTATTTTTTTTTACGGCACCCCTAGGCCAAAAGTTTCTTACTGAGAAATGTAGAAAGAAATATTACATTAAGTAAATTGTGTTTATATGTCATCCTCAGGTTCCAATGTGTGGTGAGGGACAAGATTTGCTTCTGTTTGTCCACATATTTTATGATTGACAGCCACCAGCACTGGTTTTGCCTATTACATTGACCATAAATAATTTTAATTGGTCATGGACCATTAATCCAAGGCACCACTGAAAGTGTCCCAAGGCACCCCAGGGTGCCACGGCACACAGTTTGAGAACCACTGCTATATAGTATAGTAGAAAATACACCATAGTCATGTGCAGTATAATGTAACATATGTATAATGTACTGCATAGTAAAAGTTCACAGATTGGAAACTGATCCCAAGAGTTTAGGGTGGGCCCCACTGTGGGTTTCCCCTGTACACCTGAGGGCCAGTACAACCCTAACCCAGCCTCCTGTATAGAATGCAATGTGTCCCCCATGGACTCTGAGCCAATAAAGCAATATGTAGCAACACTGAATGAAGAACCTAATTAAAGTAAAAGCTGTTTAAGTGAGAAATGCATTTTCATTTTTTTTATTATGTATTATTTTTCCCCCAACCCTGGTCTTACACAAAGGGAAGATTTAAAACAAAAAAAAATGTAGGGAGATGACCTTGGAACCATCACCTGATGTTGGAGTATGTGGGTAGATGTTCATCTTAACAGCCACACACACTCCCCGATATGCTTAATATTTTCAATCTTCTTATATGTCACTTTATATCATGAACATGTAGGCTTAGGGAGAGTTGGGTTCTTTTTTCTAAATTGTTTTTTATATATACAATGTATATATACTTTATTCATTTATAATGCTTACTATATGCTAATCACTATTTCTTGATTCCTATATGTCAATTACGCATAAATAAAGTGCAAACATTCATCATTTAAAATCACAATGCATTATGGGTAAACTGATTTGCATATGCAAATTATGTTGACCGTAATGCATTATGATAAACTATATATATATATATATATATATATATATATATATAGATATATACACACACACACACACACACACACACACACACACACACACTGCTTATATATATTCAAACATACATCTGCAGTATGGCGGTGTGGATAATGAAATGGTTATCATATATATAAATATATGTAGTAAATGCTATAGAGCAGTGGGTCACAAACTTCTTTGAATCCCGGCGCCCTAGAGTATCAGAATTTTTTTATTTTTTTTTACGGCACCCCTAGGCCAAAAGTTTCTTACTGAGAAATGTAGAAAGAAATATTACATTAAGTAAATTGTGTTTATATGTCATCCTCAGGTTCCAATGTGTGGTGAGGGACAAGATTTGCTTCTGTTTGTCCACATATTTTATGATTGACAGCCACCAGCACTGGTTTTGCCTATTACATTGACCATAAATAATTTTAATTGGTCATGGACCATTAATCCAAGGCACCACTGAAAGTGTCCCAAGGCACCCCAGTGTGCCACGGCACACAGTTTGAGAACCACTGCTATATAGTATAGTAGAAAATACACCATAGTCATGTGCAGTATAATGTAACATATGTATAATGTACTGCATAGTAAAAGTTCACAGTTTGGAAACTGATCCCAAGAGTTTAGGGTGGGCCCCACTGTGGGTTTCCCCTGTACACCTGAGGGCCAGTACAACCCTAACCCAGCCTCCTGTATAGAATGCAATGTGTCCCCCATGGACTCTGAGCCAATAAAGCAATATGTAGCAACATTCATTCAGAAGAACCTAATAAAAGTAAAAGCTGTTTAAGTGAGAAATGCATTTTCATTTTTTTATGATGTATAATTTTTTCCCCAACCCCGATCTTACACAAAGGGAAGATTTAAAACAAAAAAAAATGTAGGGAGATGACCTTGGAACCATCACCTGATGTTGGAGTATGATGGTAGATGTTCATCTTAACAGCCACACACACTCCCCAATATGCTAAATGTTTTCAATCTTCTTATATGTCACTTTATATCATGAACATGTAGCCTTAGGGAGAGTTGGGTTCTTTTTTCTAAATTGTTTTTTATATATACAATGTATATATACTTTATTCATTTATAATGCTTACTATATGCTAATCACTATTTCTTGATTCCTATATGTCAATTACGCATAAATAAAGTGCAAACATTCATCATTTAAAATCACAATGCATTATGGGTAAACTGATTTGCATATGCAAATTATGTTGACCGTAATGCATTATGATAAACTATATATATATATATATATATACACATATATATACACACACACACACACACACACACACACACACACACTGCTTATATATATTCAAACATACATCTACAGTAGTATGGCGGTGTGGATAATGAAATGGTTATCATTACTGCCTCACAGCACTGATTCCCACCATGGTCCTAACTGTGTGGAGTTTGTATATTCTCCTCATGTTCCCCTTTATAGTATATAATGTAATGAGCCTCCCCAGTGTTGGACTGGGGAATGAAAGGCCCACCAGCGGAATGCAGTGGCAGTTGGCCCATGCTTAAGTGGGTGGCTAGCATTCACAGTACAGATGGTGTAATGGTTAGCGTTGCTGCCTTACATCCCTGAGACACTAAGGTCATAGGTTCAATTCCCACCATGGACCTGAGTGTGTGGAATTTGTACATACTACACTTGCATGGGTATTCCAGGTTCCTGGTAGGTTAATTGTTTCCCAACAAAAACGTAGCACCTAGTGTATACATGGGCAGACTAGATGAGCCGCCAAGTGGTTCTTATCTGCCGTCACCATTAGAGAGCACATGTTATGATACCCTTGATAAATATATGTAGTAAATGCTATAGAGCAGTGGGTCACAAACTTCTTTGAATCCCGGCGCCCTAGAGTATCAGAATTTTTTTATTTTTTTTTACGGCACCCCTAGGCCAAAAGTTTCTTACTGAGAAATGTAGAAAGAAATATTACATTAAGTAAATTGTGTTTATATGTCATCCTCAGGTTCCAATGTGTGGTGAGGGACAAGATTTGCTTCTGTTTGTCCACATATTTTATGATTGACAGCCACCAGCACTGGTTTTGCCTATTACATTGACCATAAATAATTTTAATTGGTCATGGACCATTAATCCAAGGCACCACTGAAAGTGTCCCAAGGCACCCCAGGGTGCCACGGCACACAGTTTGAGAACCACTGCTATATAGTATAGTAGAAAATACACCATAGTCATGTGCAGTATAATGTAACATATGTATAATGTACTGCATAGTAAAAGATCACAGTTTGGAAACTGATCCCAAGAGTTTAGGGTGGGCCCCACTGTGGGTTTCCCCTGTACACCTGAGGGCCAGTACAACCCTAACCCAGCCTCCTGTATAGAATGCAATGTGTCCCCCATGGACTCTGAGCCAATAAAGCAATATGTAGCAACACTGAATGAAGAACCTAATTAAAGTAAAAGCTGTTTAAGTGAGAAATGCATTTTCATTTTTTTTATTATGTATTATTTTTTCCCCAACCCTGGTCTTACACAAAGGGAAGATTTAAAACAAAAAAAAATGTAGGGAGATGACCTTGGAACCATCACCTGATGTTGGAATATGATGGTAGATGTTCATCTTAACAGCCACACACACTCCCCGATATGCTAAATGTTTTCAATCTTCTTATATGTCACTTTATATCATGAACATGTAGGCTTAGGGAGAGTTGGGTTCTTTTTTCTAAATTGTTTTTTATATATACAATGTATATATACTTTATTCATTTATAATGCTTACTATATGCTAATCACTATTTCTTGATTCCTATATGTCAATTACGCATAAATAAAGTGCAAACATTCATCATTTAAAATCACAATGCATTATGGGTAAACTGATTTGCATATGCAAATTATGTTGACCGTAATGCATTATGATAAACTATATATATATATATATACATACATATATAGATATATACACACACACACACACACACACACACACACACACACACACACACACACACACACACACACACACACACACACACACACACACACACACTGCTTATATATATTCAAACATACATCTGCAGTATGGCGGTGTGGATAATGAAATGGTTATCATATATATAAATATATGTAGTAAATGCTATAGAGCAGTGGGTCACAAACTTCTTTGAATCCCGGCGCCCTAGAGTATCAGCATTTTTTTATTTTTTTTTACGGCACCCCTAGGCCAAAAGTTTCTTACTGAGAAATGTAGAAAGAAATATTACATTAAGTAAATTGTGTTTATATGTCATCCTCAGGTTCCAATGTGTGGTGAGGGACAAGATTTGCTTCTGTTTGTCCACATATTTTATGATTGACAGCCACCAGCACTGGTTTTGCCTATTACATTGACCATAAATAATTTTAATTGGTCATGGACCATTAATCCAAGGCACCACTGAAAGTGTCCCAAGGCACCCCAGTGTGCCACGGCACACAGTTTGAGAACCACTGCTATATAGTATAGTAGAAAATACACCATAGTCATGTGCAGTATAATGTAACATATGTATAATGTACTGCATAGTAAAAGTTCACAGTTTGGAAACTGATCCCAAGAGTTTAGGGTGGGCCCCACTGTGGGTTTCCCCTGTACACCTGAGGGCCAGTACAACCCTAACCCAGCCTCCTGTATAGAATGCAATGTGTCCCCCATGGACTCTGAGCCAATAAAGCAATATGTAGCAACACTGAATGAAGAACCTAATTAAAGTAAAAGCTGTTTAAGTGAGAAATGCATTTTCATTTTTTTTATTATGTATTATTTTTCCCCCAACCCTGGTCTTACACAAAGGGAAGATTTAAAACAAAAAAAAATGTAGGGAGATGACCTTGGAACCATCACCTGATGTTGGAGTATGATGGTAGATGTTCATCTTAACAGCCACACACACTCCCCGATATGCTAAATATTTTCAATCTTCTTATATGTCACTTTATATCATGAACATGTAGGCTTAGGGAGAGTTGGGTTCTTTTTTCTAAATTGTTTTTTATATATACAATGTATATATATACTTTATTCATTTATAATGCTTACTATATGCTAATCACTATTTCTTGATTCCTATATGTCAATTACGCATAAATAAAGTGCAAACATTCATCATTTAAAATTACAATGCATTATGGGTAAACTGATTTGCATATGCAAATTATGTTGACCGTAATGCATTATGATAAACTATATATATATATATATATATATACATACATATATAGATATATACACACACACACACACACACACACACACACACACACACACACACACACACACACACACACACACACACACTGCTTATATATATTCAAACATACATCTGCAGTATGGCGGTGTGGATAATGAAATGGTTATCATATATATAAATATATGTAGTAAATGCTATAGAGCAGTGGGTCACAAACTTCTTTGAATCCCGGCGCCCTAGAGTATCAGAATTTTTTTATTTTTTTTTACGGCACCCCTAGGCCAAAAGTTTCTTACTGAGAAATGTAGAAAGAAATATTACATTAAGTAAATTGTGTTTATATGTCATCCTCAGGTTCCAATGTGTGGTGAGGGACAAGATTTGCTTCTGTTTGTCCACATATTTTATGATTGACAGCCACCAGCACTGGTTTTGCCTATTACATTGACCATAAATAATTTTAATTGGTCATGGACCATTAATCCAAGGCACCACTGAAAGTGTCCCAAGGCACCCCAGTGTGCCACGGCACACAGTTTGAGAACCACTGCTATATAGTATAGTAGAAAATACACCATAGTCATGTGCAGTATAATGTAACATATGTATAATGTACTGCATAGTAAAAGTTCACAGTTTGGAAACTGATCCCAAGAGTTTAGGGTGGGCCCCACTGTGGGTTTCCCCTGTACACCTGAGGGCCAGTACAACCCTAACCCAGCCTCCTGTATAGAATGCAATGTGTCCCCCATGGACTCTGAGCCAATAAAGCAATATGTAGCAACACTGAATGAAGAACCTAATAAAAGTAAAAGCTGTTTAAGTGAGAAATGCATTTTCATTTTTTTTATTATGTATTATTTTTTCCCCAACCCTGGTCTTACACAAAGGGAAGATTTAAAAAAAAAAAAATGTAGGGAGATGACCTTGGAACCATCACCTGATGTTGGAGTATGATGGTAGATGTTCATCTTAACAGCCACACACACTCCCCGATATGCTAAATATTTTCAATCTTCTTATATGTCACTTTATATCATGAACATGTAGGCTTAGGGAGAGTTGGGTTCTTTTTTCTAAATTGTTTATATACTTTATTCATTTATAATGCTTACTATATGCTAATCACTATTTCTTGATTCCTATATGTCAATTACGCATAAATAAAGTGCAAACATTCATCATTTAAAATCACAATGCATTATGGGTAAACTGATTTGCATATGCAAATTATGTTGACCGTAATGCATTATGATAAACTATATATATATATATATATACACATATATACACACACACACACACACACACACACACACACACACACACACACACACACACACACACACACACACACACACACACACACACTGCTTATATATATTCAAACATACATCTACAGTATGGCGGTGTGGATAATGAAATGGTTATCATTACTGCCTCACAGCACTGATTCCCACCATGGTCCTAACTGTGTGGAGTTTGTATATTCTCCTCATGTTCCCCTTTATAGTATATAATGTAATGAGCCTCCCCAGTGTTGGACTGGGGAATGAAAGGCCCACCAGCGGAATGCAGTGGCAGTTGGCCCATGCTTAAGTGGGTGGCTAGCATTCACAGTACAGATGGTGTAATGGTTAGCGTTGCTGCCTTACATCCCTGAGACACTAAGGTCATAGGTTCAATTCCCACCATGGACCTGAGTGTGTGGAATTTGTACATACTACACTTGCATGGGTATTCCAGGTTCCTGGTAGGTTAATTGTTTCCCAACAAAAACGTAGCACCTAGTGTATACATGGGCAGACTAGATGAGCCGCCAAGTGGTTCTTATCTGCCGTCACCATTAGAGAGCACATGTTATGATACCCTTGATAAATATATGTAGTAAATGCTATAGAGCAGTGGGTCACAAACTTCTTTGAATCCCGGCGCCCTAGAGTATCAGAATTTTTTTATTTTTTTTTACGGCACCCCTAGGCCAAAAGTTTCTTACTGAGAAATGTAGAAAGAAATATTACATTAAGTAAATTGTGTTTATATGTCATCCTCAGGTTCCAATGTGTGGTGAGGGACAAGATTTGCTTCTGTTTGTCCACATATTTTATGATTGACAGCCACCAGCACTGGTTTTGCCTATTACATTGACCATAAATAATTTTAATTGGTCATGGACCATTAATCCAAGGCACCACTGAAAGTGTCCCAAGGCACCCAAGGGTGCCACGGCACACAGTTTGAGAACCACTGCTATATAGTATAGTAGAAAATACACCATAGTCATGTGCAGTATAATGTAACATATGTATAATGTACTGCATAGTAAAAGATCACAGTTTGGAAACTGATCCCAAGAGTTTAGGGTGGGCCCCACTGTGGGTTTCCCCTGTACACCTGAGGGCCAGTACAACCCTAACCCAGCCTCCTGTATAGAATGCAATGTGTCCCCCATGGACTCTGAGCCAATAAAGCAATATGTAGCAACACTGAATGAAGAACCTAATTAAAGTAAAAGCTGTTTAAGTGAGAAATGCATTTTCATTTTTTTTATTATGTATTATTTTTTCCCCAACCCTGGTCTTACACAAAGGGAAGATTTAAAACAAAAAAAATGTAGGGAGATGACCTTGGAACCATCACCTGATGTTGGAATATGATGGTAGATGTTCATCTTAACAGCCACACACACTCCCCGATATGCTAAATGTTTTCAATCTTCTTATATGTCACTTTATATCATGAACATGTAGGCTTAGGGAGAGTTGGGTTCTTTTTTCTAAATTGTTTTTTATATATACAATGTATATATACTTTATTCATTTATAATGCTTACTATATGCTAATCACTATTTCTTGATTCCTATATGTCAATTACGCATAAATAAAGTGCAAACATTCATCATTTAAAATCACAATGCATTATGGGTAAACTGATTTGCATATGCAAATTATGTTGACCGTAATGCATTATGATAAACTATATATATATATATATACATACATATATAGATATATACACACACACACACACACACACACACACACACACACACACACACACACACACACACACACACACACACACACACACACACACACTGCTTATATATATTCAAACATACATCTGCAGTATGGCGGTGTGGATAATGAAATGGTTATCATATATATAAATATATGTAGTAAATGCTATAGAGCAGTGGGTCACAAACTTCTTTGAATCCCGGCGCCCTAGAGTATCAGCATTTTTTTATTTTTTTTTACGGCACCCCTAGGCCAAAAGTTTCTTACTGAGAAATGTAGAAAGAAATATTACATTAAGTAAATTGTGTTTATATGTCATCCTCAGGTTCCAATGTGTGGTGAGGGACAAGATTTGCTTCTGTTTGTCCACATATTTTATGATTGACAGCCACCAGCACTGGTTTTGCCTATTACATTGACCATAAATAATTTTAATTGGTCATGGACCATTAATCCAAGGCACCACTGAAAGTGTCCCAAGGCACCCCAGTGTGCCACGGCACACAGTTTGAGAACCACTGCTATATAGTATAGTAGAAAATACACCATAGTCATGTGCAGTATAATGTAACATATGTATAATGTACTGCATAGTAAAAGTTCACAGTTTGGAAACTGATCCCAAGAGTTTAGGGTGGGCCCCACTGTGGGTTTCCCCTGTACACCTGAGGGCCAGTACAACCCTAACCCAGCCTCCTGTATAGAATGCAATGTGTCCCCCATGGACTCTGAGCCAATAAAGCAATATGTAGCAACACTGAATGAAGAACCTAATTAAAGTAAAAGCTGTTTAAGTGAGAAATGCATTTTCATTTTTTTTATTATGTATTATTTTTCCCCCAACCCTGGTCTTACACAAAGGGAAGATTTAAAACAAAAAAAAATGTAGGGAGATGACCTTGGAACCATCACCTGATGTTGGAGTATGATGGTAGATGTTCATCTTAACAGCCACACACACTCCCCGATATGCTAAATATTTTCAATCTTCTTATATGTCACATTATATCATGAACATGTAGGCTTAGGGAGAGTTGGGTTCTTTTTTCTAAATTGTTTTTTATATATACAATGTATATATATACTTTATTCATTTATAATGCTTACTATATGCTAATCACTATTTCTTGATTCCTATATGTCAATTACGCATAAATAAAGTGCAAACATTCATCATTTAAAATTACAATGCATTATGGGTAAACTGATTTGCATATGCAAATTATGTTGACCGTAATGCATTATGATAAACTATATATATATATATATATATATATATATACATACATATATAGATATATACACACACACACACACACACACACACACACACACACACACACACACACACACACACACACACACACACTGCTTATATATATTCAAACATACATCTGCAGTATGGCGGTGTGGATAATGAAATGGTTATCATATATATAAATATATGTAGTAAATGCTATAGAGCAGTGGGTCACAAACTTCTTTGAATCCCGGCGCCCTAGAGTATCAGAATTTTTTTATTTTTTTTTACGGCACCCCTAGGCCAAAAGTTTCTTACTGAGAAATGTAGAAAGAAATATTACATTAAGTAAATTGTGTTTATATGTCATCCTCAGGTTCCAATGTGTGGTGAGGGACAAGATTTGCTTCTGTTTGTCCACATATTTTATGATTGACAGCCACCAGCACTGGTTTTGCCTATTACATTGACCATAAATAATTTTAATTGGTCATGGACCATTAATCCAAGGCACCACTGAAAGTGTCCCAAGGCACCCCAGTGTGCCACGGCACACAGTTTGAGAACCACTGCTATATAGTATAGTAGAAAATACACCATAGTCATGTGCAGTATAATGTAACATATGTATAATGTACTGCATAGTAAAAGTTCACAGTTTGGAAACTGATCCCAAGAGTTTAGGGTGGGCCCCACTGTGGGTTTCCCCTGTACACCTGAGGGCCAGTACAACCCTAACCCAGCCTCCTGTATAGAATGCAATGTGTCCCCCATGGACTCTGAGCCAATAAAGCAATATGTAGCAACACTGAATGAAGAACCTAATAAAAGTAAAAGCTGTTTAAGTGAGAAATGCATTTTCATTTTTTTTATTATGTATTATTTTTTCCCCAACCCTGGTCTTACACAAAGGGAAGATTTAAAAAAAAAAAAATGTAGGGAGATGACCTTGGAACCATCACCTGATGTTGGAGTATGATGGTAGATGTTCATCTTAACAGCCACACACACTCCCCGATATGCTAAATATTTTCAATCTTCTTATATGTCACTTTATATCATGAACATGTAGGCTTAGGGAGAGTTGGGTTCTTTTTTCTAAATTGTTTATATACTTTATTCATTTATAATGCTTACTATATGCTAATCACTATTTCTTGATTCCTATATGTCAATTACGCATAAATAAAGTGCAAACATTCATCATTTAAAATCACAATGCATTATGGGTAAACTGATTTGCATATGCAAATTATGTTGACCGTAATGCATTATGATAAACTATATATATATATATATATACACATATATACACACACACACACACACACACACACACACACACACACACACACACACACACACACACACACACTGCTTATATATATTCAAACATACATCTACAGTATGGCGGTGTGGATAATGAAATGGTTATCATTACTGCCTCACAGCACTGATTCCCACCATGGTCCTAACTGTGTGGAGTTTGTATATTCTCCTCATGTTCCCCTTTATAGTATATAATGTAATGAGCCTCCCCAGTGTTGGACTGGGGAATGAAAGGCCCACCAGCGGAATGCAGTGGCAGTTGGCCCATGCTTAAGTGGGTGGCTAGCATTCACAGTACAGATGGTGTAATGGTTAGCGTTGCTGCCTTACATCCCTGAGACACTAAGGTCATAGGTTCAATTCCCACCATGGACCTGAGTGTGTGGAATTTGTACATACTACACTTGCATGGGTATTCCAGGTTCCTGGTAGGTTAATTGTTTCCCAACAAAAACGTAGCACCTAGTGTATACATGGGCAGACTAGATGAGCCGCCAAGTGGTTCTTATCTGCCGTCACCATTAGAGAGCACATGTTATGATACCCTTGATAAATATATGTAGTAAATGCTATAGAGCAGTGGGTCACAAACTTCTTTGAATCCCGGCGCCCTAGAGTATCAGAATTTTTTTATTTTTTTTTACGGCACCCCTAGGCCAAAAGTTTCTTACTGAGAAATGTAGAAAGAAATATTACATTAAGTAAATTGTGTTTATATGTCATCCTCAGGTTCCAATGTGTGGTGAGGGACAAGATTTGCTTCTGTTTGTCCACATATTTTATGATTGACAGCCACCAGCACTGGTTTTGCCTATTACATTGACCATAAATAATTTTAATTGGTCATGGACCATTAATCCAAGGCACCACTGAAAGTGTCCCAAGGCACCCCAGGGTGCCACGGCACACAGTTTGAGAACCACTGCTATATAGTATAGTAGAAAATACACCATAGTCATGTGCAGTATAATGTAACATATGTATAATGTACTGCATAGTAAAAGATCACAGTTTGGAAACTGATCCCAAGAGTTTAGGGTGGGCCCCACTGTGGGTTTCCCCTGTACACCTGAGGGCCAGTACAACCCTAACCCAGCCTCCTGTATAGAATGCAATGTGTCCCCCATGGACTCTGAGCCAATAAAGCAATATGTAGCAACACTGAATGAAGAACCTAATTAAAGTAAAAGCTGTTTAAGTGAGAAATGCATTTTCATTTTTTTTATTATGTATTATTTTTTCCCCAACCCTGGTCTTACACAAAGGGAAGATTTAAAACAAAAAAAAAATGTAGGGAGATGACCTTGGAACCATCACCTGATGTTGGAATATGATGGTAGATGTTCATCTTAACAGCCACACACACTCCCCGATATGCTAAATGTTTTCAATCTTCTTATATGTCACTTTATATCATGAACATGTAGGCTTAGGGAGAGTTGGGTTCTTTTTTCTAAATTGTTTTTTATATATACAATGTATATATACTTTATTCATTTATAATGCTTACTATATGCTAATCACTATTTCTTGATTCCTATATGTCAATTACGCATAAATAAAGTGCAAACATTCATCATTTAAAATCACAATGCATTATGGGTAAACTGATTTGCATATGCAAATTATGTTGACCGTAATGCATTATGATAAACTATATATATATATATATACATACATATATAGATATATACACACACACACACACACACACACACACACACACACACACACACACACACACACACACACACACACACACACACACACACACACACACTGCTTATATATATTCAAACATACATCTGCAGTATGGCGGTGTGGATAATGAAATGGTTATCATATATATAAATATATGTAGTAAATGCTATAGAGCAGTGGGTCACAAACTTCTTTGAATCCCGGCGCCCTAGAGTATCAGAATTTTTTTATTTTTTTTTACGGCACCCCTAGGCCAAAAGTTTCTTACTGAGAAATGTAGAAAGAAATATTACATTAAGTAAATTGTGTTTATATGTCATCCTCAGGTTCCAATGTGTGGTGAGGGACAAGATTTGCTTCTGTTTGTCCACATATTTTATGATTGACAGCCACCAGCACTGGTTTTGCCTATTACATTGACCATAAATAATTTTAATTGGTCATGGACCATTAATCCAAGGCACCACTGAAAGTGTCCCAAGGCACCCCAGTGTGCCACGGCACACAGTTTGAGAACCACTGCTATATAGTATAGTAGAAAATACACCATAGTCATGTGCAGTATAATGTAACATATGTATAATGTACTGCATAGTAAAAGTTCACAGTTTGGAAACTGATCCCAAGAGTTTAGGGTGGGCCCCACTGTGGGTTTCCCCTGTACACCTGAGGGCCAGTACAACCCTAACCCAGCCTCCTGTATAGAATGCAATGTGTCCCCCATGGACTCTGAGCCAATAAAGCAATATGTAGCAACACTGAATGAAGAACCTAATTAAAGTAAAAGCTGTTTAAGTGAGAAATGCATTTTCATTTTTTTTATTATGTATTATTTTTCCCCCAACCCTGGTCTTACACAAAGGGAAGATTTAAAACAAAAAAAAATGTAGGGAGATGACCTTGGAACCATCACCTGATGTTGGAGTATGTGGGTAGATGTTCATCTTAACAGCCACACACACTCCCTGATATGCTTAATATTTTCAATCTTCTTATATGTCACTTTATATCATGAACATGTAGGCTTAGGGAGAGTTGGGTTCTTTTTTCTAAATTGTTTTTTATATATACAATGTATATATACTTTATTCATTTATAATGCTTACTATATGCTAATCACTATTTCTTGATTCCTATATGTCAATTACGCATAAATAAAGTGCAAACATTCATCATTTAAAATCACAATGCATTATGGGTAAACTGATTTGCATATGCAAATTATGTTGACCGTAATGCATTATGATAAACTATATATATATATATATATACACATATATACACACACACACACACACACACACACACACACACACACACACACACACTGCTTATATATATTCAAACATACATCTACAGTATGGCGGTGTGGATAATGAAATGGTTATCATTACTGCCTCACAGCACTGATTCCCACCATGGTCCTAACTGTGTGGAGTTTGTATATTCTCCTCATGTTCCCCTTTATAGTATATAATGTAATGAGCCTCCCCAGTGTTGGACTGGGGAATGAAAGGCCCACCAGCGGAATGCAGTGGCAGTTGGCCCATGCTTAAGTGGGTGGCTAGCATTCACAGTACAGATGGTGTAATGGTTAGCGTTGCTGCCTTACATCCCTGAGACACTAAGGTCATAGGTTCAATTCCCACCATGGACCTGAGTGTGTGGAATTTGTACATACTACACTTGCATGGGTATTCCAGGTTCCTGGTAGGTTAATTGTTTCCCAACAAAAACGTAGCACCTAGTGTATACATGGGCAGACTAGATGAGCCGCCAAGTGGTTCTTATCTGCCGTCACCATTAGAGAGCACATGTTATGATACCCTTGATAAATATATGTAGTAAATGCTATAGAGCAGTGGGTCACAAACTTCTTTGAATCCCGGCGCCCTAGAGTATCAGAATTTTTTTATTTTTTTTTACGGCACCCCTAGGCCAAAAGTTTCTTACTGAGAAATGTAGAAAGAAATATTACATTAAGTAAATTGTGTTTATATGTCATCCTCAGGTTCCAATGTGTGGTGAGGGACAAGATTTGCTTCTGTTTGTCCACATATTTTATGATTGACAGCCACCAGCACTGGTTTTGCCTATTACATTGACCATAAATAATTTTAATTGGTCATGGACCATTAATCCAAGGCACCACTGAAAGTGTCCCAAGGCACCCCAGGGTGCCACGGCACACAGTTTGAGAACCACTGCTATATAGTATAGTAGAAAATACACCATAGTCATGTGCAGTATAATGTAACATATGTATAATGTACTGCATAGTAAAAGATCACAGTTTGGAAACTGATCCCAAGAGTTTAGGGTGGGCCCCACTGTGGGTTTCCCCTGTACACCTGAGGGCCAGTACAACCCTAACCCAGCCTCCTGTATAGAATGCAATGTGTCCCCCATGGACTCTGAGCCAATAAAGCAATATGTAGCAACACTGAATGAAGAACCTAATTAAAGTAAAAGCTGTTTAAGTGAGAAATGCATTTTCATTTTTTTTATTATGTATTATTTTTTCCCCAACCCTGGTCTTACACAAAGGGAAGATTTAAAACAAAAAAAAAATGTAGGGAGATGACCTTGGAACCATCACCTGATGTTGGAATATGATGGTAGATGTTCATCTTAACAGCCACACACACTCCCCGATATGCTAAATGTTTTCAATCTTCTTATATGTCACTTTATATCATGAACATGTAGGCTTAGGGAGAGTTGGGTTCTTTTTTCTAAATTGTTTTTTATATATACAATGTATATATACTTTATTCATTTATAATGCTTACTATATGCTAATCACTATTTCTTGATTCCTATATGTCAATTACGCATAAATAAAGTGCAAACATTCATCATTTAAAATCACAATGCATTATGGGTAAACTGATTTGCATATGCAAATTATGTTGACCGTAATGCATTATGATAAACTATATATATATATATATACATACATATATAGATATATACACACACACACACACACACACACACACACACACACACACACACACACACACACACACACACACACACACACTGCTTATATATATTCAAACATACATCTGCAGTATGGCGGTGTGGATAATGAAATGGTTATCATATATATAAATATATGTAGTAAATGCTATAGAGCAGTGGGTCACAAACTTCTTTGAATCCCGGCGCCCTAGAGTATCAGAATTTTTTTATTTTTTTTTACGGCACCCCTAGGCCAAAAGTTTCTTACTGAGAAATGTAGAAAGAAATATTACATTAAGTAAATTGTGTTTATATGTCATCCTCAGGTTCCAATGTGTGGTGAGGGACAAGATTTGCTTCTGTTTGTCCACATATTTTATGATTGACAGCCACCAGCACTGGTTTTGCCTATTACATTGACCATAAATAATTTTAATTGGTCATGGACCATTAATCCAAGGCACCACTGAAAGTGTCCCAAGGCACCCCAGTGTGCCACGGCACACAGTTTGAGAACCACTGCTATATAGTATAGTAGAAAATACACCATAGTCATGTGCAGTATAATGTAACATATGTATAATGTACTGCATAGTAAAAGTTCACAGTTTGGAAACTGATCCCAAGAGTTTAGGGTGGGCCCCACTGTGGGTTTCCCCTGTACACCTGAGGGCCAGTACAACCCTAACCCAGCCTCCTGTATAGAATGCAATGTGTCCCCCATGGACTCTGAGCCAATAAAGCAATATGTAGCAACACTGAATGAAGAACCTAATTAAAGTAAAAGCTGTTTAAGTGAGAAATGCATTTTCATTTTTTTTATTATGTATTATTTTTCCCCCAACCCTGGTCTTACACAAAGGGAAGATTTAAAACAAAAAAAAATGTAGGGAGATGACCTTGGAACCATCACCTGATGTTGGAGTATGTGGGTAGATGTTCATCTTAACAGCCACACACACTCCCCGATATGCTTAATATTTTCAATCTTCTTATATGTCACTTTATATCATGAACATGTAGGCTTAGGGAGAGTTGGGTTCTTTTTTCTAAATTGTTTTTTATATATACAATGTATATATACTTTATTCATTTATAATGCTTACTATATGCTAATCACTATTTCTTGATTCCTATATGTCAATTACGCATAAATAAAGTGCAAACATTCATCATTTAAAATCACAATGCATTATGGGTAAACTGATTTGCATATGCAAATTATGTTGACCGTAATGCATTATGATAAACTATATATATATATATATATATATATATATAGATATATACACACACACACACACACACACACACACACACACACACACACACACACACACACACACACTGCTTATATATATTCAAACATACATCTGCAGTATGGCGGTGTGGATAATGAAATGGTTATCATATATATAAATATATGTAGTAAATGCTATAGAGCAGTGGGTCACAAACTTCTTTGAATCCCGGCGCCCTAGAGTATCAGAATTTTTTTATTTTTTTTTACGGCACCCCTAGGCCAAAAGTTTCTTACTGAGAAATGTAGAAAGAAATATTACATTAAGTAAATTGTGTTTATATGTCATCCTCAGGTTCCAATGTGTGGTGAGGGACAAGATTTGCTTCTGTTTGTCCACATATTTTATGATTGACAGCCACCAGCACTGGTTTTGCCTATTACATTGACCATAAATAATTTTAATTGGTCATGGACCATTAATCCAAGGCACCACTGAAAGTGTCCCAAGGCACCCCAGTGTGCCACGGCACACAGTTTGAGAACCACTGCTATATAGTATAGTAGAAAATACACCATAGTCATGTGCAGTATAATGTAACATATGTATAATGTACTGCATAGTAAAAGTTCACAGTTTGGAAACTGATCCCAAGAGTTTAGGGTGGGCCCCACTGTGGGTTTCCCCTGTACACCTGAGGGCCAGTACAACCCTAACCCAGCCTCCTGTATAGAATGCAATGTGTCCCCCATGGACTCTGAGCCAATAAAGCAATATGTAGCAACATTCATTCAGAAGAACCTAATAAAAGTAAAAGCTGTTTAAGTGAGAAATGCATTTTCATTTTTTTATGATGTATAATTTTTTCCCCAACCCCGGTCTTACACAAAGGGAAGATTTAAAACAAAAAAAAATGTAGGGAGATGACCTTGGAACCATCACCTGATGTTGGAGTATGTGGGTAGATGTTCATCTTAACAGCCACACACACTCCCCGATATGCTTAATATTTTCAATCTTCTTATATGTCACTTTATATCATGAACATGTAGGCTTAGGGAGAGTTGGGTTCTTTTTTCTAAATTGTTTTTTATATATACAATGTATATATACTTTATTCATTTATAATGCTTACTATATGCTAATCACTATTTCTTGATTCCTATATGTCAATTACGCATAAATAAAGTGCAAACATTCATCATTTAAAATCACAATGCATTATGGGTAAACTGATTTGCATATGCAAATTATGTTGACCGTAATGCATTATGATAAACTATATATATATATATATATATATATACATACATATATAGATATATACACACACACACACACACACACACACACACACACACACACACACACACACACACACACACTGCTTATATATATTCAAACATACATCTGCAGTATGGCGGTGTGGATAATGAAATGGTTATCATATATATAAATATATGTAGTAAATGCTATAGAGCAGTGGGTCACAAACTTCTTTGAATCCCGGCGCCCTAGAGTATCAGAATTTTTTTATTTTTTTTTACGGCACCCCTAGGCCAAAAGTTTCTTACTGAGAAATGTAGAAAGAAATATTACATTAAGTAAATTGTGTTTATATGTCATCCTCAGGTTCCAATGTGTGGTGAGGGACAAGATTTGCTTCTGTTTGTCCACATATTTTATGATTGACAGCCACCAGCACTGGTTTTGCCTATTACATTGACCATAAATAATTTTAATTGGTCATGGACCATTAATCCAAGGCACCACTGAAAGTGTCCCAAGGCACCCCAGTGTGCCACGGCACACAGTTTGAGAACCACTGCTATATAGTATAGTAGAAAATACACCATAGTCATGTGCAGTATAATGTAACATATGTATAATGTACTGCATAGTAAAAGTTCACAGTTTGGAAACTGATCCCAAGAGTTTAGGGTGGGCCCCACTGTGGGTTTCCCCTGTACACCTGAGGGCCAGTACAACCCTAACCCAGCCTCCTGTATAGAATGCAATGTGTCCCCCATGGACTCTGAGCCAATAAAGCAATATGTAGCAACACTGAATGAAGAACCTAATAAAAGTAAAAGCTGTTTAAGTGAGAAATGCATTTTCATTTTTTTTATTATGTATTATTTTTTCCCCAACCCTGGTCTTACACAAAGGGAAGATTTAAAAAAAAAAAAATGTAGGGAGATGACCTTGGAACCATCACCTGATGTTGGAGTATGATGGTAGATGTTCATCTTAACAGCCACACACACTCCCCGATATGCTAAATATTTTCAATCTTCTTATATGTCACTTTATATCATGAACATGTAGGCTTAGGGAGAGTTGGGTTCTTTTTTCTAAATTGTTTATATACTTTATTCATTTATAATGCTTACTATATGCTAATCACTATTTCTTGATTCCTATATGTCAATTACGCATAAATAAAGTGCAAACATTCATCATTTAAAATCACAATGCATTATGGGTAAACTGATTTGCATATGCAAATTATGTTGACCGTAATGCATTATGATAAACTATATATATATATATATATACACATATATACACACACACACACACACACACACACACACACACACACACACACACACACTGCTTATATATATTCAAACATACATCTACAGTATGGCGGTGTGGATAATGAAATGGTTATCATTACTGCCTCACAGCACTGATTCCCACCATGGTCCTAACTGTGTGGAGTTTGTATATTCTCCTCATGTTCCCCTTTATAGTATATAATGTAATGAGCCTCCCCAGTGTTGGACTGGGGAATGAAAGGCCCACCAGCGGAATGCAGTGGCAGTTGGCCCATGCTTAAGTGGGTGGCTAGCATTCACAGTACAGATGGTGTAATGGTTAGCGTTGCTGCCTTACATCCCTGAGACACTAAGGTCATAGGTTCAATTCCCACCATGGACCTGAGTGTGTGGAATTTGTACATACTACACTTGCATGGGTATTCCAGGTTCCTGGTAGGTTAATTGTTTCCCAACAAAAACGTAGCACCTAGTGTATACATGGGCAGACTAGATGAGCCGCCAAGTGGTTCTTATCTGCCGTCACCATTAGAGAGCACATGTTATGATACCCTTGATAAATATATGTAGTAAATGCTATAGAGCAGTGGGTCACAAACTTCTTTGAATCCCGGCGCCCTAGAGTATCAGAATTTTTTTATTTTTTTTTACGGCACCCCTAGGCCAAAAGTTTCTTACTGAGAAATGTAGAAAGAAATATTACATTAAGTAAATTGTGTTTATATGTCATCCTCAGGTTCCAATGTGTGGTGAGGGACAAGATTTGCTTCTGTTTGTCCACATATTTTATGATTGACAGCCACCAGCACTGGTTTTGCCTATTACATTGACCATAAATAATTTTAATTGGTCATGGACCATTAATCCAAGGCACCACTGAAAGTGTCCCAAGGCACCCCAGGGTGCCACGGCACACAGTTTGAGAACCACTGCTATATAGTATAGTAGAAAATACACCATAGTCATGTGCAGTATAATGTAACATATGTATAATGTACTGCATAGTAAAAGATCACAGTTTGGAAACTGATCCCAAGAGTTTAGGGTGGGCCCCACTGTGGGTTTCCCCTGTACACCTGAGGGCCAGTACAACCCTAACCCAGCCTCCTGTATAGAATGCAATGTGTCCCCCATGGACTCTGAGCCAATAAAGCAATATGTAGCAACACTGAATGAAGAACCTAATTAAAGTAAAAGCTGTTTAAGTGAGAAATGCATTTTCATTTTTTTTATTATGTATTATTTTTTCCCCAACCCTGGTCTTACACAAAGGGAAGATTTAAAACAAAAAAAAAATGTAGGGAGATGACCTTGGAACCATCACCTGATGTTGGAATATGATGGTAGATGTTCATCTTAACAGCCACACACACTCCCCGATATGCTAAATGTTTTCAATCTTCTTATATGTCACTTTATATCATGAACATGTAGGCTTAGGGAGAGTTGGGTTCTTTTTTCTAAATTGTTTTTTATATATACAATGTATATATACTTTATTCATTTATAATGCTTACTATATGCTAATCACTATTTCTTGATTCCTATATGTCAATTACGCATAAATAAAGTGCAAACATTCATCATTTAAAATCACAATGCATTATGGGTAAACTGATTTGCATATGCAAATTATGTTGACCGTAATGCATTATGATAAACTATATATATATATATATACATACATATATAGATATATACACACACACACACACACACACACACACACACACACACACACACACACACACACACACACACACACACACACACACACACACTGCTTATATATATTCAAACATACATCTGCAGTATGGCGGTGTGGATAATGAAATGGTTATCATATATATAAATATATGTAGTAAATGCTATAGAGCAGTGGGTCACAAACTTCTTTGAATCCCGGCGCCCTAGAGTATCAGAATTTTTTTATTTTTTTTTACGGCACCCCTAGGCCAAAAGTTTCTTACTGAGAAATGTAGAAAGAAATATTACATTAAGTAAATTGTGTTTATATGTCATCCTCAGGTTCCAATGTGTGGTGAGGGACAAGATTTGCTTCTGTTTGTCCACATATTTTATGATTGACAGCCACCAGCACTGGTTTTGCCTATTACATTGACCATAAATAATTTTAATTGGTCATGGACCATTAATCCAAGGCACCACTGAAAGTGTCCCAAGGCACCCCAGTGTGCCACGGCACACAGTTTGAGAACCACTGCTATATAGTATAGTAGAAAATACACCATAGTCATGTGCAGTATAATGTAACATATGTATAATGTACTGCATAGTAAAAGTTCACAGTTTGGAAACTGATCCCAAGAGTTTAGGGTGGGCCCCACTGTGGGTTTCCCCTGTACACCTGAGGGCCAGTACAACCCTAACCCAGCCTCCTGTATAGAATGCAATGTGTCCCCCATGGACTCTGAGCCAATAAAGCAATATGTAGCAACATTCATTCAGAAGAACCTAATAAAAGTAAAAGCTGTTTAAGTGAGAAATGCATTTTCATTTTTTTATGATGTATAATTTTTTCCCCAACCCCGGTCTTACACAAAGGGAAGATTTAAAACAAAAAAAAATGTAGGGAGATGACCTTGGAACCATCACCTGATGTTGGAGTATGTGGGTAGATGTTCATCTTAACAGCCACACACACTCCCCGATATGCTTAATATTTTCAATCTTCTTATATGTCACTTTATATCATGAACATGTAGGCTTAGGGAGAGTTGGGTTCTTTTTTCTAAATTGTTTTTTATATATACAATGTATATATACTTTATTCATTTATAATGCTTACTATATGCTAATCACTATTTCTTGATTCCTATATGTCAATTACGCATAAATAAAGTGCAAACATTCATCATTTAAAATCACAATGCATTATGGGTAAACTGATTTGCATATGCAAATTATGTTGACCGTAATGCATTATGATAAACTATATATATATATATATATATATACACATATATATACACACACACACACACACACACGCACACACACACACACACACACACTGCTTATATATATTCAAACATACATCTACAGTAGTATGGCGGTGTGGATAATGAAATGGTTATCATTACTGCCTCACAGCACTGATTCCCACCATGGTCCTAACTGTGTGGAGTTTGTATATTCTCCTCATGTTCCCCTTTATAGTATATAATGTAATGAGCCTCCCCAGTGTTGGACTGGGGAATGAAAGGCCCACCAGCGGAATGCAGTGGCAGTTGGCCCATGCTTAAGTGGGTGGCTAGCATTCACAGTACAGATGGTGTAATGGTTAGCGTTGCTGTCTTACATCCCTGAGACACTAAGGTCATAGGTTCAATTCCCACCATGGACCTGAGTGTGTGGAATTTGTACATACTACACTTGCATGGGTATTCCAGGTTCCTGGTAGGTTAATTGTTTCCCAACAAAAACGTAGCACCTAGTGTATACATGGGCAGACTAGATGAGCCGCCAAGTGGTTCTTATCTGCCGTCACCATTAGAGAGCACATGTTATGATACCCTTGATAAATATATGTAGTAAATGCTATAGAGCAGTGGGTCACAAACTTCTTTGAATCCCGGCGCCCTAGAGTATCAGAATTTTTTTATTTTTTTTTACGGCACCCCTAGGCCAAAAGTTTCTTACTGAGAAATGTAGAAAGAAATATTACATTAAGTAAATTGTGTTTATATGTCATCCTCAGGTTCCAATGTGTGGTGAGGGACAAGATTTGCTTCTGTTTGTCCACATATTTTATGATTGACAGCCACCAGCACTGGTTTTGCCTATTACATTGACCATAAATAATTTTAATTGGTCATGGACCATTAATCCAAGGCACCACTGAAAGTGTCCCAAGGCACCCCAGGGTGCCACGGCACACAGTTTGAGAACCACTGCTATATAGTATAGTAGAAAATACACCATAGTCATGTGCAGTATAATGTAACATATGTATAATGTACTGCATAGTAAAAGATCACAGTTTGGAAACTGATCCCAAGAGTTTAGGGTGGGCCCCACTGTGGGTTTCCCCTGTACACCTGAGGGCCAGTACAACCCTAACCCAGCCTCCTGTATAGAATGCAATGTGTCCCCCATGGACTCTGAGCCAATAAAGCAATATGTAGCAACACTGAATGAAGAACCTAATTAAAGTAAAAGCTGTTTAAGTGAGAAATGCATTTTCATTTTTTTTATTATGTATTATTTTTTCCCCAACCCTGGTCTTACACAAAGGGAAGATTTAAAACAAAAAAAAAATGTAGGGAGATGACCTTGGAACCATCACCTGATGTTGGAATATGATGGTAGATGTTCATCTTAACAGCCACACACACTCCCCGATATGCTAAATGTTTTCAATCTTCTTATATGTCACTTTATATCATGAACATGTAGGCTTAGGGAGAGTTGGGTTCTTTTTTCTAAATTGTTTTTTATATATACAATGTATATATACTTTATTCATTTATAATGCTTACTATATGCTAATCACTATTTCTTGATTCCTATATGTCAATTACGCATAAATAAAGTGCAAACATTCATCATTTAAAATCACAATGCATTATGGGTAAACTGATTTGCATATGCAAATTATGTTGACCGTAATGCATTATGATAAACTATATATATATATATATACATACATATATAGATATATACACACACACACACACACACACACACACACACACACACACACACACACACACACACACACACACACACACACACACACACACTGCTTATATATATTCAAACATACATCTGCAGTATGGCGGTGTGGATAATGAAATGGTTATCATATATATAAATATATGTAGTAAATGCTATAGAGCAGTGGGTCACAAACTTCTTTGAATCCCGGCGCCCTAGAGTATCAGAATTTTTTTATTTTTTTTTACGGCACCCCTAGGCCAAAAGTTTCTTACTGAGAAATGTAGAAAGAAATATTACATTAAGTAAATTGTGTTTATATGTCATCCTCAGGTTCCAATGTGTGGTGAGGGACAAGATTTGCTTCTGTTTGTCCACATATTTTATGATTGACAGCCACCAGCACTGGTTTTGCCTATTACATTGACCATAAATAATTTTAATTGGTCATGGACCATTAATCCAAGGCACCACTGAAAGTGTCCCAAGGCACCCCAGTGTGCCACGGCACACAGTTTGAGAACCACTGCTATATAGTATAGTAGAAAATACACCATAGTCATGTGCAGTATAATGTAACATATGTATAATGTACTGCATAGTAAAAGTTCACAGTTTGGAAACTGATCCCAAGAGTTTAGGGTGGGCCCCACTGTGGGTTTCCCCTGTACACCTGAGGGCCAGTACAACCCTAACCCAGCCTCCTGTATAGAATGCAATGTGTCCCCCATGGACTCTGAGCCAATAAAGCAATATGTAGCAACATTCATTCAGAAGAACCTAATAAAAGTAAAAGCTGTTTAAGTGAGAAATGCATTTTCATTTTTTTATGATGTATAATTTTTTCCCCAACCCCGGTCTTACACAAAGGGAAGATTTAAAACAAAAAAAAATGTAGGGAGATGACCTTGGAACCATCACCTGATGTTGGAGTATGTGGGTAGATGTTCATCTTAACAGCCACACACACTCCCCGATATGCTTAATATTTTCAATCTTCTTATATGTCACTTTATATCATGAACATGTAGGCTTAGGGAGAGTTGGGTTCTTTTTTCTAAATTGTTTTTTATATATACAATGTATATATACTTTATTCATTTATAATGCTTACTATATGCTAATCACTATTTCTTGATTCCTATATGTCAATTACGCATAAATAAAGTGCAAACATTCATCATTTAAAATCACAATGCATTATGGGTAAACTGATTTGCATATGCAAATTATGTTGACCGTAATGCATTATGATAAACTATATATATATATATATATATATACACATATATATACACACACACACACACACACACGCACACACACACACACACACACACTGCTTATATATATTCAAACATACATCTACAGTAGTATGGCGGTGTGGATAATGAAATGGTTATCATTACTGCCTCACAGCACTGATTCCCACCATGGTCCTAACTGTGTGGAGTTTGTATATTCTCCTCATGTTCCCCTTTATAGTATATAATGTAATGAGCCTCCCCAGTGTTGGACTGGGGAATGAAAGGCCCACCAGCGGAATGCAGTGGCAGTTGGCCCATGCTTAAGTGGGTGGCTAGCATTCACAGTACAGATGGTGTAATGGTTAGCGTTGCTGCCTTACATCCCTGAGACACTAAGGTCATAGGTTCAATTCCCACCATGGACCTGAGTGTGTGGAATTTGTACATACTACACTTGCATGGGTATTCCAGGTTCCTGGTAGGTTAATTGTTTCCCAACAAAAACGTAGCACCTAGTGTATACATGGGCAGACTAGATGAGCCGCCAAGTGGTTCTTATCTGCCGTCACCATTAGAGAGCACATGTTATGATACCCTTGATAAATATATGTAGTAAATGCTATAGAGCAGTGGGTCACAAACTTCTTTGAATCCCGGCGCCCTAGAGTATCAGAATTTTTTTATTTTTTTTTACGGCACCCCTAGGCCAAAAGTTTCTTACTGAGAAATGTAGAAAGAAATATTACATTAAGTAAATTGTGTTTATATGTCATCCTCAGGTTCCAATGTGTGGTGAGGGACAAGATTTGCTTCTGTTTGTCCACATATTTTATGATTGACAGCCACCAGCACTGGTTTTGCCTATTACATTGACCATAAATAATTTTAATTGGTCATGGACCATTAATCCAAGGCACCACTGAAAGTGTCCCAAGGCACCCCAGGGTGCCACGGCACACAGTTTGAGAACCACTGCTATATAGTATAGTAGAAAATACACCATAGTCATGTGCAGTATAATGTAACATATGTATAATGTACTGCATAGTAAAAGTTCACAGTTTGGAAACTGATCCCAAGAGTTTAGGGTGGGCCCCACTGTGGGTTTCCCCTGTACACCTGAGGGCCAGTACAACCCTAACCCAGCCTCCTGTATAGAATGCAATGTGTCCCCCATGGACTCTGAGCCAATAAAGCAATATGTAGCAACACTGAATGAAGAACCTAATTAAAGTAAAAGCTGTTTAAGTGAGAAATGCATTTTCATTTTTTTTATTATGTATTATTTTTTCCCCAACCCTGGTCTTACACAAAGGGAAGATTTAAAACAAAAAAAAATGTAGGGAGATGACCTTGGAACCATCACCTGATGTTGGAATATGATGGTAGATGTTCATCTTAACAGCCACACACACTCCCCGATATGCTAAATGTTTTCAATCTTCTTATATGTCACTTTATATCATGAACATGTAGGCTTAGGGAGAGTTGGGTTCTTTTTTCTAAATTGTTTTTTATATATACAATGTATATATACTTTATTCATTTATAATGCTTACTATATGCTAATCACTATTTCTTGATTCCTATATGTCAATTACGCATAAATAAAGTGCAAACATTCATCATTTAAAATCACAATGCATTATGGGTAAACTGATTTGCATATGCAAATTATGTTGACCGTAATGCATTATGATAAACTATATATATATATATATACATACATATATATATACACACACACACACACACACACACACACACACACACACACACACACACACACACACACACACACACACACACACACACACACACACACACACACACACACACTGCTTATATATATTCAAACATACATCTGCAGTATGGCGGTGTGGATAATGAAATGGTTATCATATATATAAATATATGTAGTAAATGCTATAGAGCAGTGGGTCACAAACTTCTTTGAATCCCGGCGCCCTAGAGTATCAGAATTTTTTTATTTTTTTTTACGGCACCCCTAGGCCAAAAGTTTCTTACTGAGAAATGTAGAAAGAAATATTACATTAAGTAAATTGTGTTTATATGTCATCCTCAGGTTCCAATGTGTGGTGAGGGACAAGATTTGCTTCTGTTTGTCCACATATTTTATGATTGACAGCCACCAGCACTGGTTTTGCCTATTACATTGACCATAAATAATTTTAATTGGTCATGGACCATTAATCCAAGGCACCACTGAAAGTGTCCCAAGGCACCCCAGTGTGCCACGGCACACAGTTTGAGAAC
This sequence comes from Pseudophryne corroboree, assembly GCF_028390025.1. Lineage (NCBI taxonomy): Eukaryota > Metazoa > Chordata > Amphibia > Anura > Myobatrachidae > Pseudophryne > Pseudophryne corroboree. The sequence continues at coordinate 255,636 of NW_026968356.1, forward strand.
CACTGCTATATAGTATAGTAGAAAATACACCATAGTCATGTGCAGTATAATGTAACATATGTATAATGTACTGCATAGTAAAAGTTCACAGTTTGGAAACTGATCCCAAGAGTTTAGGGTGGGCCCCACTGTGGGTTTCCCCTGTACACCTGAGGGCCAGTACAACCCTAACCCAGCCTCCTGTATAGAATGCAATGTGTCCCCCATGGACTCTGAGCCAATAAAGCAATATGTAGCAACACTGAATGAAGAACCTAATTAAAGTAAAAGCTGTTTAAGTGAGAAATGCATTTTCATTTTTTTTATTATGTATTATTTTTCCCCCAACCCTGGTCTTACACAAAGGGAAGATTTAAAACAAAAAAAAATGTAGGGAGATGACCTTGGAACCATCACCTGATGTTGGAGTATGTGGGTAGATGTTCATCTTAACAGCCACACACACTCCCCGATATGCTTAATATTTTCAATCTTCTTATATGTCACTTTATATCATGAACATGTAGGCTTAGGGAGAGTTGGGTTCTTTTTTCTAAATTGTTTTTTATATATACAATGTATATATACTTTATTCATTTATAATGCTTACTATATGCTAATCACTATTTCTTGATTCCTATATGTCAATTACGCATAAATAAAGTGCAAACATTCATCATTTAAAATCACAATGCATTATGGGTAAACTGATTTGCATATGCAAATTATGTTGACCGTAATGCATTATGATAAACTATATATATATATATATATATATATATATAGATATATACACACACACACACACACACACACACACACACACACACACACACACACACACACACACACACACACACACACACACACACACTGCTTATATATATTCAAACATACATCTGCAGTATGGCGGTGTGGATAATGAAATGGTTATCATATATATAAATATATGTAGTAAATGCTATAGAGCAGTGGGTCACAAACTTCTTTGAATCCCGGCGCCCTAGAGTATCAGAATTTTTTTATTTTTTTTTACGGCACCCCTAGGCCAAAAGTTTCTTACTGAGAAATGTAGAAAGAAATATTACATTAAGTAAATTGTGTTTATATGTCATCCTCAGGTTCCAATGTGTGGTGAGGGACAAGATTTGCTTCTGTTTGTCCACATATTTTATGATTGACAGCCACCAGCACTGGTTTTGCCTATTACATTGACCATAAATAATTTTAATTGGTCATGGACCATTAATCCAAGGCACCACTGAAAGTGTCCCAAGGCACCCCAGTGTGCCACGGCACACAGTTTGAGAACCACTGCTATATAGTATAGTAGAAAATACACCATAGTCATGTGCAGTATAATGTAACATATGTATAATGTACTGCATAGTAAAAGTTCACAGTTTGGAAACTGATCCCAAGAGTTTAGGGTGGGCCCCACTGTGGGTTTCCCACAACCCTAACCCAGCCTCCTGTATAGAATGCAATGTGTCCCCCATGGACTCTGAGCCAATAAAGCAATATGTAGCAACATTCATTCAGAAGAACCTAATAAAAGTAAAAGCTGTTTAAGTGAGAAATGCATTTTCATTTTTTTATGATGTATAATTTTTTCCCCAACCCCGGTCTTACACAAAGGGAAGATTTAAAACAAAAAAAAATGTAGGGAGATGACCTTGGAACCATCACCTGATGTTGGAGTATGTGGGTAGATGTTCATCTTAACAGCCACACACACTCCCCGATATGCTTAATATTTTCAATCTTCTTATATGTCACTTTATATCATGAACATGTAGGCTTAGGGAGAGTTGGGTTCTTTTTTCTAAATTGTTTTTTATATATACAATGTATATATACTTTATTCATTTATAATGCTTACTATATGCTAATCACTATTTCTTGATTCCTATATGTCAATTACGCATAAATAAAGTGCAAACATTCATCATTTAAAATCACAATGCATTATGGGTAAACTGATTTGCATATGCAAATTATGTTGACCGTAATGCATTATGATAAACTATATATATATATATATATATATACACATATATATACACACACACACACACACACGCACACACACACACACACACACACTGCTTATATATATTCAAACATACATCTACAGTAGTATGGCGGTGTGGATAATGAAATGGTTATCATTACTGCCTCACAGCACTGATTCCCACCATGGTCCTAACTGTGTGGAGTTTGTATATTCTCCTCATGTTCCCCTTTATAGTATATAATGTAATGAGCCTCCCCAGTGTTGGACTGGGGAATGAAAGGCCCACCAGCGGAATGCAGTGGCAGTTGGCCCATGCTTAAGTGGGTGGCTAGCATTCACAGTACAGATGGTGTAATGGTTAGCGTTGCTGCCTTACATCCCTGAGACACTAAGGTCATAGGTTCAATTCCCACCATGGACCTGAGTGTGTGGAATTTGTACATACTACACTTGCATGGGTATTCCAGGTTCCTGGTAGGTTAATTGTTTCCCAACAAAAACGTAGCACCTAGTGTATACATGGGCAGACTAGATGAGCCGCCAAGTGGTTCTTATCTGCCGTCACCATTAGAGAGCACATGTTATGATACCCTTGATAAATATATGTAGTAAATGCTATAGAGCAGTGGGTCACAAACTTCTTTGAATCCCGGCGCCCTAGAGTATCAGAATTTTTTTATTTTTTTTTACGGCACCCCTAGGCCAAAAGTTTCTTACTGAGAAATGTAGAAAGAAATATTACATTAAGTAAATTGTGTTTATATGTCATCCTCAGGTTCCAATGTGTGGTGAGGGACAAGATTTGCTTCTGTTTGTCCACATATTTTATGATTGACAGCCACCAGCACTGGTTTTGCCTATTACATTGACCATAAATAATTTTAATTGGTCATGGACCATTAATCCAAGGCACCACTGAAAGTGTCCCAAGGCACCCCAGGGTGCCACGGCACACAGTTTGAGAACCACTGCTATATAGTATAGTAGAAAATACACCATAGTCATGTGCAGTATAATGTAACATATGTATAATGTACTGCATAGTAAAAGTTCACAGTTTGGAAACTGATCCCAAGAGTTTAGGGTGGGCCCCACTGTGGGTTTCCCCTGTACACCTGAGGGCCAGTACAACCCTAACCCAGCCTCCTGTATAGAATGCAATGTGTCCCCCATGGACTCTGAGCCAATAAAGCAATATGTAGCAACACTGAATGAAGAACCTAATTAAAGTAAAAGCTGTTTAAGTGAGAAATGCATTTTCATTTTTTTTATTATGTATTATTTTTTCCCCAACCCTGGTCTTACACAAAGGGAAGATTTAAAACAAAAAAAAATGTAGGGAGATGACCTTGGAACCATCACCTGATGTTGGAATATGATGGTAGATGTTCATCTTAACAGCCACACACACTCCCCGATATGCTAAATGTTTTCAATCTTCTTATATGTCACTTTATATCATGAACATGTAGGCTTAGGGAGAGTTGGGTTCTTTTTTCTAAATTGTTTTTTATATATACAATGTATATATACTTTATTCATTTATAATGCTTACTATATGCTAATCACTATTTCTTGATTCCTATATGTCAATTACGCATAAATAAAGTGCAAACATTCATCATTTAAAATCACAATGCATTATGGGTAAACTGATTTGCATATGCAAATTATGTTGACCGTAATGCATTATGATAAACTATATATATATATATATACATACATATATATATACACACACACACACACACACACACACACACACACACACACACACACACACACACACACACACACACACACACACACACACACACACACACACACTGCTTATATATATTCAAACATACATCTGCAGTATGGCGGTGTGGATAATGAAATGGTTATCATATATATAAATATATGTAGTAAATGCTATAGAGCAGTGGGTCACAAACTTCTTTGAATCCCGGCGCCCTAGAGTATCAGAATTTTTTTATTTTTTTTTACGGCACCCCTAGGCCAAAAGTTTCTTACTGAGAAATGTAGAAAGAAATATTACATTAAGTAAATTGTGTTTATATGTCATCCTCAGGTTCCAATGTGTGGTGAGGGACAAGATTTGCTTCTGTTTGTCCACATATTTTATGATTGACAGCCACCAGCACTGGTTTTGCCTATTACATTGACCATAAATAATTTTAATTGGTCATGGACCATTAATCCAAGGCACCACTGAAAGTGTCCCAAGGCACCCCAGTGTGCCACGGCACACAGTTTGAGAACCACTGCTATATAGTATAGTAGAAAATACACCATAGTCATGTGCAGTATAATGTAACATATGTATAATGTACTGCATAGTAAAAGTTCACAGTTTGGAAACTGATCCCAAGAGTTTAGGGTGGGCCCCACTGTGGGTTTCCCCTGTACACCTGAGGGCCAGTACAACCCTAACCCAGCCTCCTGTATAGAATGCAATGTGTCCCCCATGGACTCTGAGCCAATAAAGCAATATGTAGCAACACTGAATGAAGAACCTAATTAAAGTAAAAGCTGTTTAAGTGAGAAATGCATTTTCATTTTTTTTATTATGTATTATTTTTCCCCCAACCCTGGTCTTACACAAAGGGAAGATTTAAAACAAAAAAAAATGTAGGGAGATGACCTTGGAACCATCACCTGATGTTGGAGTATGTGGGTAGATGTTCATCTTAACAGCCACACACACTCCCCGATATGCTTAATATTTTCAATCTTCTTATATGTCACTTTATATCATGAACATGTAGGCTTAGGGAGAGTTGGGTTCTTTTTTCTAAATTGTTTTTTATATATACAATGTATATATACTTTATTCATTTATAATGCTTACTATATGCTAATCACTATTTCTTGATTCCTATATGTCAATTACGCATAAATAAAGTGCAAACATTCATCATTTAAAATCACAATGCATTATGGGTAAACTGATTTGCATATGCAAATTATGTTGACCGTAATGCATTATGATAAACTATATATATATATATATATATATATATATATAGATATATACACACACACACACACACACACACACACACACACACACACACACACACACACACACACACACACACACACACACACACACACACTGCTTATATATATTCAAACATACATCTGCAGTATGGCGGTGTGGATAATGAAATGGTTATCATATATATAAATATATGTAGTAAATGCTATAGAGCAGTGGGTCACAAACTTCTTTGAATCCCGGCGCCCTAGAGTATCAGAATTTTTTTATTTTTTTTTACGGCACCCCTAGGCCAAAAGTTTCTTACTGAGAAATGTAGAAAGAAATATTACATTAAGTAAATTGTGTTTATATGTCATCCTCAGGTTCCAATGTGTGGTGAGGGACAAGATTTGCTTCTGTTTGTCCACATATTTTATGATTGACAGCCACCAGCACTGGTTTTGCCTATTACATTGACCATAAATAATTTTAATTGGTCATGGACCATTAATCCAAGGCACCACTGAAAGTGTCCCAAGGCACCCCAGTGTGCCACGGCACACAGTTTGAGAACCACTGCTATATAGTATAGTAGAAAATACACCATAGTCATGTGCAGTATAATGTAACATATGTATAATGTACTGCATAGTAAAAGTTCACAGTTTGGAAACTGATCCCAAGAGTTTAGGGTGGGCCCCACTGTGGGTTTCCCCTGTACACCTGAGGGCCAGTACAACCCTAACCCAGCCTCCTGTATAGAATGCAATGTGTCCCCCATGGACTCTGAGCCAATAAAGCAATATGTAGCAACATTCATTCAGAAGAACCTAATAAAAGTAAAAGCTGTTTAAGTGAGAAATGCATTTTCATTTTTTTATGATGTATAATTTTTTCCCCAACCCCGGTCTTACACAAAGGGAAGATTTAAAACAAAAAAAAATGTAGGGAGATGACCTTGGAACCATCACCTGATGTTGGAGTATGTGGGTAGATGTTCATCTTAACAGCCACACACACTCCCCAATATGCTTAATATTTTCAATCTTCTTATATGTCACTTTATATCATGAACATGTAGGCTTAGGGAGAGTTGGGTTCTTTTTTCTAAATTGTTTTTTATATATACAATGTATATATACTTTATTCATTTATAATGCTTACTATATGCTAATCACTATTTCTTGATTCCTATATGTCAATTACGCATAAATAAAGTGCAAACATTCATCATTTAAAATCACAATGCATTATGGGTAAACTGATTTGCATATGCAAATTATGTTGACCGTAATGCATTATGATAAACTATATATATATATATATATACACATATATATACACACACACACACACACACGCACACACACACACACACACACACTGCTTATATATATTCAAACATACATCTACAGTAGTATGGCGGTGTGGATAATGAAATGGTTATCATTACTGCCTCACAGCACTGATTCCCACCATGGTCCTAACTGTGTGGAGTTTGTATATTCTCCTCATGTTCCCCTTTATAGTATATAATGTAATGAGCCTCCCCAGTGTTGGACTGGGGAATGAAAGGCCCACCAGCGGAATGCAGTGGCAGTTGGCCCATGCTTAAGTGGGTGGCTAGCATTCACAGTACAGATGGTGTAATGGTTAGCGTTGCTGCCTTACATCCCTGAGACACTAAGGTCATAGGTTCAATTCCCACCATGGACCTGAGTGTGTGGAATTTGTACATACTACACTTGCATGGGTATTCCAGGTTCCTGGTAGGTTAATTGTTTCCCAACAAAAACGTAGCACCTAGTGTATACATGGGCAGACTAGATGAGCCGCCAAGTGGTTCTTATCTGCCGTCACCATTAGAGAGCACATGTTATGATACCCTTGATAAATATATGTAGTAAATGCTATAGAGCAGTGGGTCACAAACTTCTTTGAATCCCGGCGCCCTAGAGTATCAGAATTTTTTTATTTTTTTTTACGGCACCCCTAGGCCAAAAGTTTCTTACTGAGAAATGTAGAAAGAAATATTACATTAAGTAAATTGTGTTTATATGTCATCCTCAGGTTCCAATGTGTGGTGAGGGACAAGATTTGCTTCTGTTTGTCCACATATTTTATGATTGACAGCCACCAGCACTGGTTTTGCCTATTACATTGACCATAAATAATTTTAATTGGTCATGGACCATTAATCCAAGGCACCACTGAAAGTGTCCCAAGGCACCCCAGGGTGCCACGGCACACAGTTTGAGAACCACTGCTATATAGTATAGTAGAAAATACACCATAGTCATGTGCAGTATAATGTAACATATGTATAATGTACTGCATAGTAAAAGTTCACAGTTTGGAAACTGATCCCAAGAGTTTAGGGTGGGCCCCACTGTGGGTTTCCCCTGTACACCTGAGGGCCAGTACAACCCTAACCCAGCCTCCTGTATAGAATGCAATGTGTCCCCCATGGACTCTGAGCCAATAAAGCAATATGTAGCAACACTGAATGAAGAACCTAATTAAAGTAAAAGCTGTTTAAGTGAGAAATGCATTTTCATTTTTTTTATTATGTATTATTTTTTCCCCAACCCTGGTCTTACACAAAGGGAAGATTTAAAACAAAAAAAAATGTAGGGAGATGACCTTGGAACCATCACCTGATGTTGGAGTATGATGGTAGATGTTCATCTTAACAGCCACACACACTCCCCGATATGCTAAATATTTTCAATCTTCTTATATGTCACTTTATATCATGAACATGTAGGCTTAGGGAGAGTTGGGTTCTTTTTTCTAAATTGTTTTTTATATATACAATGTATATATATACTTTATTCATTTATAATGCTTACTATATGCTAATCACTATTTCTTGATTCCTATATGTCAATTACGCATAAATAAAGTGCAAACATTCATCATTTAAAATTACAATGCATTATGGGTAAACTGATTTGCATATGCAAATTATGTTGACCGTAATGCATTATGATAAACTATATATATATATATATATATACATACATATATAGATATATACACACACACACACACACACACACACACACACACACACACACACACACACACACTGCTTATATATATTCAAACATACATCTGCAGTATGGCGGTGTGGATAATGAAATGGTTATCATATATATAAATATATGTAGTAAATGCTATAGAGCAGTGGGTCACAAACTTCTTTGAATCCCGGCGCCCTAGAGTATCAGAATTTTTTTTTTTTTTTTTACGGCACCCCTAGGCCAAAAGTTTCTTACTGAGAAATGTAGAAAGAAATATTACATTAAGTAAATTGTGTTTATATGTCATCCTCAGGTTCCAATGTGTGGTGAGGGACAAGATTTGCTTCTGTTTGTCCACATATTTTATGATTGACAGCCACCAGCACTGGTTTTGCCTATTACATTGACCATAAATAATTTTAATTGGTCATGGACCATTAATCCAAGGCACCACTGAAAGTGTCCCAAGGCACCCCAGTGTGCCACGGCACACAGTTTGAGAACCACTGCTATATAGTATAGTAGAAAATACACCATAGTCATGTGCAGTATAATGTAACATATGTATAATGTACTGCATAGTAAAAGTTCACAGTTTGGAAACAGATCCCAAGAGTTTAGGGTGGGCCCCACTGTGGGTTTCCCCTGTACACCTGAGGGCCAGTACAACCCTAACCCAGCCTCCTGTATAGAATGCAATGTGTCCCCCATGGACTCTGAGCCAATAAAGCAATATGTAGCAACATTCATTCAGAAGAACCTAATAAAAGTAAAAGCTGTTTAAGTGAGAAATGCATTTTCATTTTTTTATGATGTATAATTTTTTCCCCAACCCCGGTCTTACACAAAGGGAAGATTTAAAACAAAAAAAAATGTAGGGAGATGACCTTGGAACCATCACCTGATGTTGGAGTATGATGGTAGATGTTCATCTTAACAGCCACACACACTCCCCAATATGCTAAATGTTTTCAATCTTCTTATATGTCACTTTATATCATGAACATGTAGGCTTAGGGAGAGTTGGGTTCTTTTTTCTAAATTGTTTTTTATATATACAATGTATATATACTTTATTCATTTATAATGCTTACTATATGCTAATCACTATTTCTTGATTCCTATATGTCAATTACGCATAAATAAAGTGCAAACATTCATCATTTAAAATCACAATGCATTATGGGTAAACTGATTTGCATATGCAAATTATGTTGACCGTAATGCATTATGATAAACTATATATATATATATATATACATACATATATAGATATATACACACACACACACACACACACACACACACACACACACACACTGCTTATATATATTCAAACATACATCTGCAGTATGGCGGTGTGGATAATGAAATGGTTATCATATATATAAATATATGTAGTAAATGCTATAGAGCAGTGGGTCACAAACTTCTTTGAATCCCGGCGCCCTAGAGTATCAGAATTTTTTTTTTTTTTTTTACGGCACCCCTAGGCCAAAAGTTTCTTACTGAGAAATGTAGAAAGAAATATTACATTAAGTAAATTGTGTTTATATGTCATCCTCAGGTTCCAATGTGTGGTGAGGGACAAGATTTGCTTCTGTTTGTCCACATATTTTATGATTGACAGCCACCAGCACTGGTTTTGCCTATTACATTGACCATAAATAATTTTAATTGGTCATGGACCATTAATCCAAGGCACCACTGAAAGTGTCCCAAGGCACCCCAGTGTGCCACGGCACACAGTTTGAGAACCACTGCTATATAGTATAGTAGAAAATACACCATAGTCATGTGCAGTATAATGTAACATATGTATAATGTACTGCATAGTAAAAGTTCACAGTTTGGAAACAGATCCCAAGAGTTTAGGGTGGGCCCCACTGTGGGTTTCCCCTGTACACCTGAGGGCCAGTACAACCCTAACCCAGCCTCCTGTATAGAATGCAATGTGTCCCCCATGGACTCTGAGCCAATAAAGCAATATGTAGCAACATTCATTCAGAAGAACCTAATAAAAGTAAAAGCTGTTTAAGTGAGAAATGCATTTTCATTTTTTTATGATGTATAATTTTTTCCCCAACCCCGGTCTTACACAAAGGGAAGATTTAAAACAAAAAAAAATGTAGGGAGATGACCTTGGAACCATCACCTGATGTTGGAGTATGATGGTAGATGTTCATCTTAACAGCCACACACACTCCCCAATATGCTAAATGTTTTCAATCTTCTTATATGTCACTTTATATCATGAACATGTAGGCTTAGGGAGAGTTGGGTTCTTTTTTCTAAATTGTTTTTTATATATACAATGTATATATACTTTATTCATTTATAATGCTTACTATATGCTAATCACTATTTCTTGATTCCTATATGTCAATTACGCATAAATAAAGTGCAAACATTCATCATTTAAAATCACAATGCATTATGGGTAAACTGATTTGCATATGCAAATTATGTTGACCGTAATGCATTATGATAAACTATATATATATATATATATACACATATATACACACACACACACACACACACACACACACACACACACACACACACACACACACACACACACACACACACCTACCTTATATATATTCAAACATACATCTACAGTATGGCGGTGTGGATAATGAAATGGTTATCATTACTGCCTCACAGCACTGATTCCCACCATGGTCCTAACTGTGTGGAGTTTGTATATTCTCCTCATGTTCCCCTTTATAGTATATAATGTAATGAGCCTCCCCAGTGTTGGACTGGGGAATGAAAGGCCCACCAGCGGAATGCAGTGGCAGTTGGCCCATGCTTAAGTGGGTGGCTAGCATTCACAGTACAGATGGTGTAATGGTTAGCGTTGCTGCCTTACATCCCTGAGACACTAAGGTCATAGGTTCAATTCCCACCATGGACCTGAGTGTGTGGAATTTGTACATACTACACTTGCATGGGTATTCCAGGTTCCTGGTAGGTTAATTGTTTCCCAACAAAAACGTAGCACCTAGTGTATACATGGGCAGACTAGATGAGCCGCCAAGTGGTTCTTATCTGCCGTCACCATTAGAGAGCACATGTTATGATACCCTTGATAAATATATGTAGTAAATGCTATAGAGCAGTGGGTCACAAACTTCTTTGAATCCCGGCGCCCTAGAGTATCAGAATTTTTTTATTTTTTTTTACGGCACCCCTAGGCCAAAAGTTTCTTACTGAGAAATGTAGAAAGAAATATTACATTAAGTAAATTGTGTTTATATGTCATCCTCAGGTTCCAATGTGTGGTGAGGGACAAGATTTGCTTCTGTTTGTCCACATATTTTATGATTGACAGCCACCAGCACTGGTTTTGCCTATTACATTGACCATAAATAATTTTAATTGGTCATGGACCATTAATCCAAGGCACCACTGAAAGTGTCCCAAGGCACCCCAGGGTGCCACGGCACACAGTTTGAGAACCACTGCTATATAGTATAGTAGAAAATACACCATAGTCATGTGCAGTATAATGTAACATATGTATAATGTACTGCATAGTAAAAGATCACAGTTTGGAAACTGATCCCAAGAGTTTAGGGTGGGCCCCACTGTGGGTTTCCCCTGTACACCTGAGGGCCAGTACAACCCTAACCCAGCCTCCTGTATAGAATGCAATGTGTCCCCCATGGACTCTGAGCCAATAAAGCAATATGTAGCAACACTGAATGAAGAACCTAATTAAAGTAAAAGCTGTTTAAGTGAGAAATGCATTTTCATTTTTTTTATTATGTATTATTTTTTCCCCAACCCTGGTCTTACACAAAGGGAAGATTTAAAACAAAAAAAAATGTAGGGAGATGACCTTGGAACCATCACCTGATGTTGGAATATGATGGTAGATGTTCATCTTAACAGCCACACACACTCCCCGATATGCTAAATGTTTTCAATCTTCTTATATGTCACTTTATATCATGAACATGTAGGCTTAGGGAGAGTTGGGTTCTTTTTTCTAAATTGTTTTTTATATATACAATGTATATATACTTTATTCATTTATAATGCTTACTATATGCTAATCACTATTTCTTGATTCCTATATGTCAATTACGCATAAATAAAGTGCAAACATTCATCATTTAAAATCACAATGCATTATGGGTAAACTGATTTGCATATGCAAATTATGTTGACCGTAATGCATTATGATAAACTATATATATATATATATACATACATATATAGATATATACACACACACACACACACACACACACACACACACACACACACACACACACACACACACACACACACACACACACACTGCTTATATATATTCAAACATACATCTGCAGTATGGCGGTGTGGATAATGAAATGGTTATCATATATATAAATATATGTAGTAAATGCTATAGAGCAGTGGGTCACAAACTTCTTTGAATCCCAGCGCCCTAGAGTATCAGAATTTTTTTATTTTTTTTTACGGCACCCCTAGGCCAAAAGTTTCTTACTGAGAAATGTAGAAAGAAATATTACATTAAGTAAATTGTGTTTATATGTCATCCTCAGGTTCCAATGTGTGGTGAGGGACAAGATTTGCTTCTGTTTGTCCACATATTTTATGATTGACAGCCACCAGCACTGGTTTTGCCTATTACATTGACCATAAATAATTTTAATTGGTCATGGACCATTAATCCAAGGCACCACTGAAAGTGTCCCAAGGCACCCCAGTGTGCCACGGCACACAGTTTGAGAACCACTGCTATATAGTATAGTAGAAAATACACCATAGTCATGTGCAGTATAATGTAACATATGTATAATGTACTGCATAGTAAAAGTTCACAGTTTGGAAACTGATCCCAAGAGTTTAGGGTGGGCCCCACTGTGGGTTTCCCCTGTACACCTGAGGGCCAGTACAACCCTAACCCAGCCTCCTGTATAGAATGCAATGTGTCCCCCATGGACTCTGAGCCAATAAAGCAATATGTAGCAACACTGAATGAAGAACCTAATTAAAGTAAAAGCTGTTTAAGTGAGAAATGCATTTTCATTTTTTTTATTATGTATTATTTTTCCCCCAACCCTGGTCTTACACAAAGGGAAGATTTAAAACAAAAAAAAATGTAGGGAGATGACCTTGGAACCATCACCTGATGTTGGAGTATGTGGGTAGATGTTCATCTTAACAGCCACACACACTCCCCGATATGCTTAATATTTTCAATCTTCTTATATGTCACTTTATATCATGAACATGTAGGCTTAGGGAGAGTTGGGTTCTTTTTTCTAAATTGTTTTTTATATATACAATGTATATATACTTTATTCATTTATAATGCTTACTATATGCTAATCACTATTTCTTGATTCCTATATGTCAATTACGCATAAATAAAGTGCAAACATTCATCATTTAAAATCACAATGCATTATGGGTAAACTGATTTGCATATGCAAATTATGTTGACCGTAATGCATTATGATAAACTATATATATATATATATATAGATATATACACACACACACACACACACACACACACACACACACACACACACACACACACACACACACACACACACACACACACACACACACACACACACACCTTATATATATTCAAACATACATCTGCAGTATGGCGGTGTGGATAATGAAATGGTTATCATATATATAAATATATGTAGTAAATGCTATAGAGCAGTGGGTCACAAACTTCTTTGAATCCCGGCGCCCTAGAGTATCAGAATTTTTTTATTTTTTTTTACGGCACCCCTAGGCCAAAAGTTTCTTACTGAGAAATGTAGAAAGAAATATTACATTAAGTAAATTGTGTTTATATGTCATCCTCAGGTTCCAATGTGTGGTGAGGGACAAGATTTGCTTCTGTTTGTCCACATATTTTATGATTGACAGCCACCAGCACTGGTTTTGCCTATTACATTGACCATAAATAATTTTAATTGGTCATGGACCATTAATCCAAGGCACCACTGAAAGTGTCCCAAGGCACCCCAGTGTGCCACGGCACACAGTTTGAGAACCACTGCTATATAGTATAGTAGAAAATACACCATAGTCATGTGCAGTATAATGTAACATATGTATAATGTACTGCATAGTAAAAGTTCACAGTTTGGAAACTGATCCCAAGAGTTTAGGGTGGGCCCCACTGTGGGTTTCCCCTGTACACCTGAGGGCCAGTACAACCCTAACCCAGCCTCCTGTATAGAATGCAATGTGTCCCCCATGGACTCTGAGCCAATAAAGCAATATGTAGCAACACTGAATGAAGAACCTAATAAAAGTAAAAGCTGTTTAAGTGAGAAATGCATTTTCATTTTTTTTATTATGTATTATTTTTTCCCCAACCCTGGTCTTACACAAAGGGAAGATTTAAAACAAAAAAAAATGTAGGGAGATGACCTTGGAACCATCACCTGATGTTGGAGTATGATGGTAGATGTTCATCTTAACAGCCACACACACTCCCCGATATGCTAAATATTTTCAATCTTCTTATATGTCACTTTATATCATGAACATGTAGGCTTAGGGAGAGTTGGGTTCTTTTTTCTAAATTGTTTATATACTTTATTCATTTATAATGCTTACTATATGCTAATCACTATTTCTTGATTCCTATATGTCAATTACGCATAAATAAAGTGCAAACATTCATCATTTAAAATCACAATGCATTATGGGTAAACTGATTTGCATATGCAAATTATGTTGACCGTAATGCATTATGATAAACTATATATATATATATATACATATATAGATATATACACACACACACACACACACACACACACACACACACACTGCTTATATATATTCAAACATACATCTACAGTATGGCGGTGTGGATAATGAAATGGTTATCATTACTGCCTCACAGCACTGATTCCCACCATGGTCCTAACTGTGTGGAGTTTGTATATTCTCCTCATGTTCCCCTTTATAGTATATAATGTAATGAGCCTCCCCAGTGTTGGACTGGGGAATGAAAGGCCCACCGGCGGAATGCAGTGGCAGTTGGCCCATGCTTAAGTGGGTGGCTAGCGTTCACAGTACAGATGGTGTAATGGTTAGCGTTGCTGCCTTACATCCCTGAGACACTAAGGTCATAGGTTCAATTCCCACCATGGACCTGAGTGTGTGGAATTTGTACATACTACACTTGCATGGGTATTCCAGGTTCCTGGTAGGTTAATTGTTTCCCAACAAAAACGTAGCACCTAGTGTATACATGGGCAGACTAGATGAGCCGCCAAGTGGTTCTTATCTGCCGTCACCATTTGAGAGCACATGTTATGATACCCTTGATAAATATATGTAGTAAATGCTATAGAGCAGTGGGTCACAAACTTCTTTGAATCCCGGCGCCCTAGAGTATCAGAATTTTTTTTTTTTTTTTTTACGGCACCCCTAGTCCAAAAGTTTCTTACTGAGAAATGTAGAAAGAAATATTACATTAAGTAAATTGTGTTTATATGTCATCCTCAGGTTCCAATGTGTGGTGAGGGACAAGATTTGCTTCTGTTTGTCCACATATTTTATGATTGACAGCCACCAGCACTGGTTTTGCCTATTACATTGACCATAAATAATTTTAATTGGTCATGGACCATTAATCCAAGGCACCACTGAAAGTGTCCCAAGGCACCCCAGGGTGCCACGGCACACAGTTTGAGAACCACTGCTATATAGTATAGTAGAAAATACACCATAGTCATGTGCAGTATAATGTAACATATGTATAATGTACTGCATAGTAAAAGTTCACAGTTTGGAAACTGATCCCAAGAGTTTAGGGTGGGCCCCACTGTGGGTTTCCCCTGTACACCTGAGGGCCAGTACAACCCTAACCCAGCCTCCTGTATAGAATGCAATGTGTCCCCCATGGACTCTGAGCCAATAAAGCAATATGTAGCAACACTGAATGAAGAACCTAATAAAAGTAAAAGCTGTTTAAGTGACAAATGCATTTTCATTTTTTTATTATGTATTATTTTTTCCCCAACCCTGGTCTTACAAAAAGGGAAGATTTAAAACAAAAAAAAAATATAGAGAGATGACCTTGGAACCATCACCTGATGTTGGAGTATGATGGTAGATGTTCATCTTAACAGCCACACACACTCCCCGATATGCTAAATATTTTCAATCTTCTTATATGTCACTTTATATCATGAACATGTAGGCTTAGGGAGAGTTGGGTTCTTTTTTCTAAATTGTTTTTTATATATACAATGTATATATACTTTATTCATTTATAATGCTTACTATATGCTAATCACTATTTCTTGATTCCTATATGTCAATTACGCATAAATAAAGTGCAAACATTCATCATTTAAAATCACAATGCATTATGGGTAAACTGATTTGCATATGCAAATTATGTTGACCGTAATGCATTATGATAAACTATATATATATATATATATACATACATATATAGATATATACACACACACACACACACACACACACACACACTGCTTATATATATTCAAACATACATCTGCAGTATGGCGGTGTGGATAATGAAATGGTTATCATATATATAAATATATGTAGTAAATGCTATAGAGCAGTGGGTCACAAACTTCTTTGAATCCCGGCGCCCTAGAGTATCAGAATTTTTTTTTTTTTTTTTACGGCACCCCTAGGCCAAAAGTTTCTTACTGAGAAATGTAGAAAGAAATATTACATTAAGTAAATTGTGTTTATATGTCATCCTCAGGTTCCAATGTGTGGTGAGGGACAAGATTTGCTTCTGTTTGTCCACATATTTTATGATTGACAGCCACCAGCACTGGTTTTGCCTATTACATTGACCATAAATAATTTTAATTGGTCATGGACCATTAATCCAAGGCACCACTGAAAGTGTCCCAAGGCACCCCAGTGTGCCACGGCACACAGTTTGAGAACCACTGCTATATAGTATAGTAGAAAATACACCATAGTCATGTGCAGTATAATGTAACATATGTATAATGTACTGCATAGTAAAAGTTCACAGTTTGGAAACAGATCCCAAGAGTTTAGGGTGGGCCCCACTGTGGGTTTCCCCTGTACACCTGAGGGCCAGTACAACCCTAACCCAGCCTCCTGTATAGAATGCAATGTGTCCCCCATGGACTCTGAGCCAATAAAGCAATATGTAGCAACATTCATTCAGAAGAACCTAATAAAAGTAAAAGCTGTTTAAGTGAGAAATGCATTTTCATTTTTTTTATTATGTATTATTTTTTCCCCAACCCTGGTCTTACACAAAGGGAAGATTTAAAACAAAAAAAAATGTAGGGAGATGACCTTGGAACCATCACCTGATGTTGGAATATGATGGTAGATGTTCATCTTAACAGCCACACACACTCCCCGATATGCTAAATGTTTTCAATCTTCTTATATGTCACTTTATATCATGAACATGTAGGCTTAGGGAGAGTTGGGTTCTTTTTTCTAAATTGTTTTTTATATATACAATGTATATATACTTTATTCATTTATAATGCTTACTATATGCTAATCACTATTTCTTGATTCCTATATGTCAATTACGCATAAATAAAGTGCAAACATTCATCATTTAAAATCACAATGCATTATGGGTAAACTGATTTGCATATGCAAATTATGTTGACCGTAATGCATTATGATAAACTATATATATATATATATACATACATATATAGATATACACACACACACACACACACACACACACACACACACACACACACACACACACACACACACACACACACACACACACACACACACACACACACACACACACACACACACACACACACACACTGCTTATATATATTCAAACATACATCTGCAGTATGGCGGTGTGGATAATGAAATGGTTATCATATATATAAATATATGTAGTAAATGCTATAGAGCAGTGGGTCACAAACTTCTTTGAATCCCAGCGCCCTAGAGTATCAGAATTTTTTTATTTTTTTTTACGGCACCCCTAGGCCAAAAGTTTCTTACTGAGAAATGTAGAAAGAAATATTACATTAAGTAAATTGTGTTTATATGTCATCCTCAGGTTCCAATGTGTGGTGAGGGACAAGATTTGCTTCTGTTTGTCCACATATTTTATGATTGACAGCCACCAGCACTGGTTTTGCCTATTACATTGACCATAAATAATTTTAATTGGTCATGGACCATTAATCCAAGGCACCACTGAAAGTGTCCCAAGGCACCCCAGTGTGCCACGGCACACAGTTTGAGAACCACTGCTATATAGTATAGTAGAAAATACACCATAGTCATGTGCAGTATAATGTAACATATGTATAATGTACTGCATAGTAAAAGTTCACAGTTTGGAAACTGATCCCAAGAGTTTAGGGTGGGCCCCACTGTGGGTTTCCCCTGTACACCTGAGGGCCAGTACAACCCTAACCCAGCCTCCTGTATAGAATGCAATGTGTCCCCCATGGACTCTGAGCCAATAAAGCAATATGTAGCAACACTGAATGAAGAACCTAATTAAAGTAAAAGCTGTTTAAGTGAGAAATGCATTTTCATTTTTTTTATTATGTATTATTTTTCCCCCAACCCTGGTCTTACACAAAGGGAAGATTTAAAACAAAAAAAAATGTAGGGAGATGACCTTGGAACCATCACCTGATGTTGGAGTATGTGGGTAGATGTTCATCTTAACAGCCACACACACTCCCCGATATGCTTAATATTTTCAATCTTCTTATATGTCACTTTATATCATGAACATGTAGGCTTAGGGAGAGTTGGGTTCTTTTTTCTAAATTGTTTTTTATATATACAATGTATATATACTTTATTCATTTATAATGCTTACTATATGCTAATCACTATTTCTTGATTCCTATATGTCAATTACGCATAAATAAAGTGCAAACATTCATCATTTAAAATCACAATGCATTATGGGTAAACTGATTTGCATATGCAAATTATGTTGACCGTAATGCATTATGATAAACTATATATATATATATATACATACATATATAGATATATACACACACACACACACACACACACACACACACACACACACACACCTTATATATATTCAAACATACATCTGCAGTATGGCGGTGTGGATAATGAAATGGTTATCATATATATAAATATATGTAGTAAATGCTATAGAGCAGTGGGTCACAAACTTCTTTGAATCCCGGCGCCCTAGAGTATCAGAATTTTTTTATTTTTTTTTACGGCACCCCTAGGCCAAAAGTTTCTTACTGAGAAATGTAGAAAGAAATATTACATTAAGTAAATTGTGTTTATATGTCATCCTCAGGTTCCAATGTGTGGTGAGG